>NC_080539.1:55663952-55826452 GCF_028640845.1 Ahaetulla prasina
TTATCTGTAATTTCCTTGTTATCTCCAGAAACTTGGCAGGCCCGTGGGTAGACGTGGCCAGGACATTTATATATGTAAATAAATCAGAATAAAACAAAACAGGATACTGTGGCTATAGAACATGTATTTTGCTAGACACACCAGCCTCCTCAGTCACAGATGGCCAGGTTCCTGGACCCGGACTCCTGGACTCGGATGATTCAGAAAGTGAGGGAGAAGACCTGGCAAGCCCTGCTTCTCTTGAGCCCTTTCCTCCCTGGCACCCACTCAAAGGGAGGAGGAGGGCCGGCAAAGCCTGATTCTGGACACACGGATATGGTTGGGGAACCAGTCGGACGGGCTCCAGGCGCATGCGCTGGTGGACTCAGGGCCACAACAAACTTTATGGACCAGGCCTTTGTGACCCAGGTTCCTGGACCCGGACTCCTGGACTCGGATGATTCAGAAAGTGAGGGAGAAGACCTGGCAAGCCCTGCTTCTCTTGAGCCCTTTCCTCCCTGGCACCCACTCAAAGGGAGGAGGAGGTCTTCTAATCCAACCCCTGCCCAGTCTTTGCCTCCTCAGTCACAGATGGCCAGGTTCCTGGACCCGGACTCCTGGACTCGGATGATTCAGAAAGTGAGGGAGAAGACCTGGCAAGCCCTGCTTCTCTTGAGCCCTTTCCTCCCTGGCACCCACTCAAAGGGAGGAGGAGGGCCGGCAAAGCCTGATTCCTGGAGCCTTCTTCTGATTTGGCAACGCCCAAGAACAGTTTTGAGTGATGCAAGACTGCGCAGGCGTGATCGGCGTGCGCAGCAGCGGAAGAGTTGGGACAAAGCCAAGTCATAATTGTCATGCAGTGACATCTGCAGAGACTATAAATAGGAGGCGGACTTCCTGGTTTTTGTCCTGGACAAAAATCTGGCCCGAGGGTTCATCCGGCTTTCAAAGTCCCCTCTCTCGGCCCCGGTCCTCTTCATGAAGAAGAAGACAGGGGACTTGCGCCTGTGCTGTGATTACTGCTGGCTAAACGCCATTACGGTGCGGAATCGCTACCCCCTGCCGCTCATCCCGGAGCTGCTGGAGAGGTTGTGGGAGGCCACGATCTTCACCAAGCTCGATCTCCAGGGGGCCTACAACCTCGTGCAGATGCGAGAAGGAGACGAATGGAAGACGACATTCGGCACCCGATACGGACACTACGAATACACTGTCATGCCATTTGGATTGACCAACGCTCCCGCTGTTTTCCAGCACTTCATGAACGACGTGTTCCGAGACATGTTGGATCGGTTCGTGGTTAACTACCTAGACAACATCCTGATTTACTCCCGGTCCAGGGAAAGCCACATTCGACACGTCGGTCTGGTTCTGCAACGCTTGCAGGAGCAACAACTCAATGCGAAGCTGGAGAAATGCGTCTTCTTCCGGACTTCCATAGAATTCCTCGGGCATATCATCTCGCCCGAGGGCATAGCCATGGACCCATGTAAAGTAGAAGCTTTGTGTAGCTGGGAAGCCCCTCGTCGGGTGAAGGATGTTCAGCGCCTGCTGGGCTTCGCCAACTACTACCGGACCTTCATCCCGGGCTTCGCCACACTGACGGCTCCACTTACCCAGCTCCTCAGGAAGAAGGTTGCGTTCCGGTGGGGTCCCCCGCAGCAAGAAGCATTCACAGCCCTCAAGAAAGCCTTCATCACGGAACCCGTCCTGAGGCATCCCGACCCGCTCCGGCCTTTTGTGGTGGAAACGGACGCATCCAATGTGGCTCTGGGAGCGGTGCTGCTACAGGCTCCGACGAATGGTGGCACACTTTTTCCCTGCGCTTACTACTCCCGGAAACTCAATCCTTCCGAGCGCAACTACACTATCTGGGAAAAAGAGTTGCTGGCTATCAAGGCTGCATTCGAGGCTTGGCGACACCATCTGGAGGGGCCCCGACATCAGGTGGAGGTCCGAACGGACCATCGGAATCTCGAGCTCCTGCAGTCACATGATTCGCTCACTCACCCATGGAACAGCTGCACGTATAAACTCTGATTTTTAGGTCAGAATAAAACAAAGCCATTTCAGGAGCCATATGAAAGAAATCTACAAGTCATCCAGGCGCTTAAGCAAAGATTTTAATTAGTGTTGTATTCCACTAATTTCCAATTAGTTAATTTCCAATTAATGGACAAGTACTTTATCAAAGAATGATCAGCAATTCTCCCTTAAGGTTAAAAAAAAAAAGCCTATTCCTATATACAAATGTGAATAGCTTACCAATAGAAGAAACAGCTTTTCTTTTAAAAAGTTCCAGTATTGATTTTGCCCAGGGAATAATACCCTGAAATCAGTAGTGTTGTTACAGATTACCCAATTAATTCATCTGAGTCCTTACCTACAGATAACTTTTTCTGAAGCAATGCAAACCAGTTGAGACAGCAGATTTCATGGGGGTGTCACTTTCCTGCCTCCTCTTCTATATATTAAAAATAAAAACAAAACAGGATACTGTGGCTATAGAACATGTATTTTGCTAGACACACCAGCCTCCTCAGTCACAGATGGCCAGGTTCCTGTTGACAGCTGGCACCATCAGGAACTCTACACTTCTGAGTATGAACTGCATCCATTTTTTGTAACCAGAAAACATAGTTCATTTTCTTTCTAAGTGAAATGTTCAGCCATACTTTGTCAAAAATGGCCCTGAATCTCCAAGATCAGGGGTCTCCAACCTTGGCAACTTTAAGACTTGTGGACTGGCTGAGGGATTCTGGGAGTTGAAGTCCACAAGTCTTAAAGTTGCCAAGGTGGGAGACCCCTGTCCAAGATCATATACATTTGGAGGAGAACCCGCAGTGGCTCTCTTTGAACGTATCTCTTCCATATCTGAAGGCCAGGCTGAAGTAAGAAGGAATACATTGGGAGAGGGAAGGAATAAGTACAAAGGGGTTATTTTATAAGGGAAAAGAGAACCATTTGGGGGGAGAGAGAGAATCTTAAAGCTCCAAAACATGGGCTAATGAACCAAAAAGCTTCCAAGGAGCCATTTCCCAAACACACATCCTGAAAGAATTACACCCCCCCACACCTCCCATTCCAACCACCATCCTAATAAGGATCATGACAGCTATTCGCATTTTTTAAACATGCTTGTTGTTGTCAGGTCTAGTCTGGGCTTGAATGTGATCTGAATTCAATTTAACCATGCCCTTGAATGAGATAGGAGAAGAAAGAAAAGGGCTTTTAGTATATCCCTTGATTTAATTACTCCAAAATTGTATACAAAGTAATAGGTTCTGATTACCCAATCACATCATTTACTGGCACATATCAAAAAATAGTTAAAATTGATGATTCACAGGCAGAAATACAAAACTGATTAAGGAAATTGCTTTTATTGTGATTAGCAACTGAATGGTTATCTATAAGTCTGTTGTTGACAAACAACATTTCTTGTCTATATAATTTTGGGATTTAACTGTATTTAGATATTTATCAATCAACCGACTATCTTCCAGATATGTTGAAACTACAACTTCTAGAATTCTGCGGTCCCAAGTAATGTGAGAGCATTCAGTCAGAGGACAGAGGACTGATAACAATTATTTGCAAAATAATGTCTTCTTTTAAAACAGCTTGTTCTGATGGTTAAGGCACTAGGCCAGTAATGGCGAACCTTTTCGGCACTGAGTGCCCAAACTGGAACACGTGTGTGTGCACATATGTGCGCACGCCCACTGGAGCCCCAGAAATCACCTTCTGGTTTCCAACTTGTGCAAGCAGCTGGCCAGCTGGTCTTCGCACACACCAGAGCCCTCGAAACTCGAAGATCAGCTGGCGTGCCAGGTCAGCTGGTGATGGCACACATGCCCACAGAGAGGGCTCTGTGTGCCACCTCTGACGCATATGCCATAGGTTCATCACAGCACTAGGCAATAAACCTGGAGGCCTGAGTTCTAATCCCACTTTAGGAATGAAAGCAAGTGACTTTGGATCCAGCATTCTCTCTCAGCTCAATTTACCTCACAGGGTTATTGTTGTGGAAAAAAATAGGAGAAAGAAGTGTTAGGTATGTTTACCACCTTGAGTTATTTAAAAATAATAACAAAGGTAGGATATAAATAAACAAACAAACAAACATTGGATGGAGTTAGGGTTAGAGTAAATCGTGACCCAAGGTTTTACAAACTCCAATGGCTGGATTCATACTAAGTTTAATAGATCTTATTTGAGCCAGATTAAAATTTGTGAGCTGCGGGGAACTCTAGCTTCTCTGAATGCCAGAAATTATGCTGGATCTCAGTTTATTCAGAAGTGAATTGAACCTCATTCAACAGAACTTCCAGACTAATAGTATAACAACTTTAAACATGAAGATTAATGGAATTTATACCAAGAATTTTATATTTAAGCTCTTGGTGCTAAGATGTAAGCCACTAAATATGACTTTAATGGAAAGAAGAATAGAAATGTTAGATGTAAAAGGTTGTGGTTTTTTAAAATATTCAGACTGTAGTATAAATAGCTCAAGGTCACAAATAATCCATGTTTGGTTTTTTGCATAATACAATTAAGTTAATTGCATAAATGCAGCACTCTTCTTACGGTTCTGTCATTTGCTTTCAAGATGTCGAGCAATCTAGATATATATACTAATAATAGGTACTTTGTGGTAAGAGCTTATTAAAGCATTTCTTTTATTTTTGTTATCAGTATGTTATCTAATTTGGTATAGCAAGTGATTGGACTGCTTACCGATTCTTTTTCTTTTTGACTAGGCGTGTACTCCAACTTTGCAATAAAAATTCAATTCCAATACCATCATATCAATACTTTAGAAACTCTATTATAATTAGAATAACTGCAGTCCTCCAACTGTAAGTATGAAATATTTTACTTATATTGTAATTAGTCAATGGTGTATAATATTTAGGAATCTACTGCAAAATGTTACTTGTATCTTGCAAATAAGCTAAATTGTTTCAGTTTATTGTTCTATGTATATAACATAGAATAATAGGGTTGGAAGGGAGTTTGGAGGTCTTCTAGTTCAGGGATCCCCAACCTTTTGGATTTCATGGACCACCAAGTTCATAATTTTAAATCCCGCGGACCAATAATACGAATCCAGAATGCCACTTGCTGAAGCGCCTGGACTCCCAGTGACGGAATGGGGTCCTTCAGGCACTCTCCCTCCTCTCTCTCTCTCTCTCTCTCCCCTTTTTCTCTCATTCTCTTTCTCTCTCTCTCTCCCTCCCCCCCTCTTTCTCTCTCTCCCACTCAATCTCTCTCATTCTGTCTCTTATTCCTCTGTCTCTTTCTTTCTCCTTCTCTCTCTCATTCTCTCTTTCATTCTGTCTCTCTCTCTCTTTCATTCTGTCTCTCTCTCTCTTCCCCTCTTTCTCTCTCTCCCCTCTCTTTCTCTTTCTCTCTCTCTTCCCCTCTCTCTTTCTTTATCATCTCTTCCCCTTTCTTTCTTTCTTTCTTTCTCTCTCTCTCTTGCACTTTTTCTCATGGGCCAGCCAGTGTCTTGGGGCTGAGAGGAAGTCAATCATCCCCCCAAGAGACTGAGGTGCAGGAGCACCAACAAGGGATGAAAGAAACTTGCACCTTTGCAACGCAGCCCTCGTCGGCTGGAATGAGGTAATGGTGCAAGGGGGGGCGGTGCAGGCGGGCTGAAGCAACGGCTGCTGGGAACCCCAAACTGTTTCTTCCCCCTGCTGTAACTTCCTGTTGGCTGAATCCACCAGTGGCTGTCCCCGCCCCTTGCCCTCCCTTCCCAGTCACTCCTCGCTTGGCAAGGGGAGGGGAGGGGCCGGCAAAGCCTGATTCCATGGAGCCTTCTTCTGATTTGGCAACGCCCAAGAACAGTTTTGGAGTGATGCAAGGTTATGAGCATGACCGCACGTGCAGCAGAGGAAGAGTTGGGACAAAGCCAAGTCATAATTGTCATGCAGTGACATCTGCAGAGACTATAAATAGGAGGCGGGATTTCCTGGTTTTTTGTCTTGGACAAAGTAATGAATTTGCGTGGGCAAACTGTATCAATGGAGGGAAGAATATATTCGTGAGTAATTCTGGCCTTATCTGTAATTTCCTTGTTATCTCCAGAAACTTGGCAGGCCCGTGGGTAGACGTGGCCAGGACATTTATATATATGTAAATAAATCAGAAAAGGAGGCCTCTGACTGACTCTTTGCTGGGAGTATTGGGGGAAGGGAAACAGAACAAGACCCAAGCAGTAGATCCCCCCTCTCCACACTGCTGAAATAGTCCAATGGAATGGTAGAGCCGATACGATTAGTTCCAGCTGCGTCACAAGAGTTACCAGAATGTGATTGTAAACAGTCACAAACTGCTTCCAGGACTCCAGCTCCAGATTTTGAGGTTGACTCCTGAAGCCTTTTCCAATAGTAGATATAGCCACAAAGCAGTGGAGATTTGAAATCAGAGTTTCCCTTCTCCTAGAAGATGGTTCTGCCGTTTTATCTGCCGTTGGGGCATAAAGCCCTCTTCCGCCTTCAAAACCGTTGACCATCTTCTCCTGTAACCCTGGAAAGAGGCTCTCACAAGGTGCTACCAGTCGGGCCAGCTGGACCAAGGGTTTGTTGTTGTTTTTTAAGGGAGGTATTACTCCTCCAGCACTGCTCCTCACTCCAGGACTCCTGCTCCAGATTTTGCCTCGAGGTTGATTCCTGAAACCTTTCCCATAGATGGGTATAGCCAGGGGTGAAATGTAAAATTTATTACTACCGGTTATGTGGGCATGGCTTGGTGGGGGTGGGTGGGTAATGTGACTGGGTGGGCATGGCCAACTTTTTTTTTTAACTTTTAAAAGCATTTTTTCTACAACCTCTTCGGCCGAAGAGGTTGTAAAAAAATGTTTTTAAAAGGTTCTGGCGAACAGGCAACTCAGCTGGGATCGCCAGAGAAGCCTTTTAAAAGCTTTTTTTTTTTACAATCTCTTCAGGGTTCTGACGATCCCAGCTGAGCCACTCGATCATCAGAGGCTTTTTTTTTTCACTTTTAAAAGCATTTTTTCAGCCAAAGAAAAAATGCTTCTAAAAGTTAGGGGGGGGGAAACCTCTGATGATCGCGTGGCTCAGCTGGGGTGTGGGGGGCAGGGATTTTTGCTACTGGTTCTTCAAACCATCTGCTGCCATCGCTACTGGATCGGATGATCCGGTCCGAACTGGGAGCATTTCACCCCGGATATAATCATAAGGCAGTAGAGGTTTGAGATTGGAGTTTCCCTTCTCCTACATGAGTTGCCTTCCATTTTTTCCCTTCCACTATCTAACCATTTTTTCCCTTGCATTCAACTAACAAGATTTCCCATTTACACTCAATCAAACAGCCACTCTCCCCTCCCCCTAAGAACAAGCAGATTCATTCATGAGTTGAGCTGGAGTGCCTTCCTGCCTGCGGTCACATGATTCTCTCACTCAGACACTCCCCTTCCCCCTAAAAACAACAGATTTACCTATGAGGAGAGCTGGAGCACCTTCCTCCCTGCAGTCACATGATTCGCTCACTCACCCATGGAACAGCTGCACGTATAAACTCTGATTTTTAGGTCAGAATAAAACAAAGCCATTTCAGGAGCCATATGAAAGAAATCTACAAGTCATCCAGGCGCTTAAGCAAAGATTTTAATTAGTGTTGTATTCCACTAATTTCCAATTAGTTAATTTCCAATTAATGGACAAGTACTTTATCAAAGAATGATCAGCAATTCTCCCTTAAGATTAAAAAAAAAAGTCTATTCCTATGTACAAATGTGAATAGTTTACCAATAGAAGAAACAGCTTTTCTTTTAAAAAGTTCCAGTATTGATTTTGCCCAGGGAATAATACCCTGAAATCAGTAGTGTTGTTACAGATTACCCAATTAATTCATCTGAGTCCTTACCTACAGATAACTTTTTCTGAAGCAATGCAAACCAGTTGAGACAGCAGATTTCGTGGGGGTGTCACTTTCCTGCCTCCTCTTCTATATATTAAAAATAAAAACAAAACAGGATACTGTGGCTATAGAACATGTATTTTGCTAGACACACCAGCCTCCTCAGTCACAGATGGCCAGGTTCCTGTTGACAGCTGGCACCATCAGGAACTCTACACTTCTGAGTATGAACTGCATCCATTTTTTGTAACCAGAAAACATAGTTCATTTTCTTTCTAAGTGAAATGTTCAGCCATACTTTGTCAAAAATGGCCCTGAATCTAAGATCAGTCTCATTCCTGAGAACTTTAAGACTTGTGGACTGGCTGAGGGATTCTGGGAGTTGAAGTCCACAAGTCTTAAAGTTGCCAAGGTTGGAGACCCCTGTCCAAGATCATATACATTTGGAGGAGAACCCGCAGTGGCTCTCTTTGAACGTATCTCTTCCATATCTGAAGGCCAGGCTGAAGTAAGAAGGAATACATTGGGAGAGGGAAGGAATAAGTACAAAGGGGTTATTTTATAAGGGAAAAGAGAACCATTTGGGGGGAGAGAGAGAATCTTAAAGCTCCAAAACATGGGCTAATGAACCAAAAAGCTTCCAAGGAGCCATTTCCCAAACACACATCCTGAAAGAATTACACCCCCCCACACCTCCCATTCCAACCACCATCCTAATAAGGATCATGACAGCTATTCGCATTTTTTAAACATGCTTGTTGTTGTCAGGTCTAGTCTGGGCTTGAATGTGATCTGAATTCAATTTAACCATGCCCTTGAATGAGAAAGGAGAAGAAAGAAAAGGGCTTTTAGTATATCCCTTGATTTAATTACTCCAAAATTGTATACAAAGTAATAGGTTCTGATTACCCAATCACATCATTTACTGGCACATATCAAAAAATAGTTAAAATTGATGATTCACAGGCAGAAATACAAAACTGATTAAGGAAATTGCTTTTATTGTGATTAGCAACTGAATGGTTATCTATAAGTCTGTTGTTGACAAACAACATTTCTTGTCTATATAATTTTGGGATTTAACTGTATTTAGATATTTATCAATCAACCGACTATCTTCCAGATATGTTGAAACTACAACTTCTAGAATTCTGCGGTCCCAAGTAATGTGAGAGCATTCAGTCAGAGGACAGAGGACTGATAACAATTATTTGCAAAATAATGTCTTCTTTTAAAACAGCTTGTTCTGATGGTTAAGGCACTAGGCCAGTAATGGCGAACCTTTTTGGCACTGAGTGCCCAAACTGGAACACGTGTGTGTGCACATATGTGCGCACGCCCACTGGAGCCCCAGAAATCACCTTCTGGTTTCCAACATGTGCAAGCAGCTGGCCAGCTGGTCTTCGCACACACCGGAGCCCTCGAAACTCGAAGATCAGCTGGCGTGCCAGGTCGGCTGGCGATGGCACACATGCCCACAGAGAGGGCTCTGTGTGCCACCTCTGACACATATGCCATAGGTTCATCACAGCACTAGGCAATAAACCTGGAGGCCTGAGTTCTAATCCCACTTTAGGAATGAAAGCAAGTGACTTTGGATCCAGCATTCTCTCTCAGCTCAATTTACCTCACAGGGTTATTGTTGTGGAAAAAAATAGGAGAAAGAAGTGTTAGGTATGTTTACCACCTTGAGTTATTTAAAAATAATAACAAAGGTAGGATATAAATAAACAAACAAACAAACATTGGATGGAGTTAGGGTTAGAGTAAATCGTGACCCAAGGTTTTACAAACTCCAATGGCTGGATTCATACTAAGTTTAATAGATCTTATTTGAGCCAGACTAAAATTTGTGAGCTGCGGGGAACTCTAGCTTCTCTGAATGCCAGAAATTATGCTGGATCTCAGTTTATTCAGAAGTGAATTGAACCTCATTCAACAGAACTTCCAGACTAATAGTATAACAACTTTAAACATGAAGATTAATG
The DNA here is from genome assembly GCF_028640845.1 of Ahaetulla prasina. Lineage (NCBI taxonomy): Eukaryota > Metazoa > Chordata > Lepidosauria > Squamata > Colubridae > Ahaetulla > Ahaetulla prasina. The sequence goes on from NC_080539.1 coordinate 55,673,813, forward strand.
GAATTTATACCAAGAATTTTATATTTAAGCTCTTGGTGCTAAGATGTAAGCCACTAAATATGACTTTTATGGAAAGAAGAATAGAAATGTTAGATGTAAAAGGTTGTGGTTTTTAAAATATTCAGACTGTAGTATAAATAGCTCAAGGTCACAAATAATCCATGTTTGGTTTTTTGCATAATACAATTAAGTTAATTGCATAAATGCAGCACTCTTCTTACGGTTCTGTCATTTGCTTTCAAGATGTCGAGCAATCTAGATATATATACTAATAATAGGTACTTTGTGGTAAGAGCTTATTAAAGCATTTCTTTTATTTTTGTTATCAGTATGTTATCTAATTTGGTATAGCAAGTGATTGGACTGCTTACCGATTCTTTTTCTTTTTGACTAGGCGTGTACTCCAACTTTGCAATAAAAATTCAATTCCAATACCATCATATCAATACTTTAGAAACCCTATTATAATTAGAATAACTGCAGTCCTCCAACTGTAAGTATGAAATATTTTACTTATATTGTAATTAGTCAATGGTGTATAATATTTAGGAATCTACTGCAAAATGTTACTTGTATCTTGCAAATAAGCTAAATTGTTTCAGTTTATTGTTCTATGTATAGAACATAGAATAATAGGGTTGGAAGGGAGTTTGGAGGTCTTCTAGTTCAGGGATCCCCAACCTTTTGGATTTCATGGACCACCAAGTTCATAATTTTAAATCCCGCGGACCAATAATACGAATCCAGAATGCCACTTGCTGAAGCGCCTGGACTCCCAGTGACGGAATGGGGTCCTTCAGGCACTCTCCCTCCTCTCTCTCTCTCTCTCTCTCTCTTTTCTCTCATTCTCTTTCTCTCTCTCTCTCCCTCCCCCCCTCTTTCTCTCTCTCTCTCATTCTCTCTCATTCTGTCTCTTATTCCTCTGTCTCTTTCTTTCTCCTTCTCTCTCTCTCTCATTCTCTCTCTTTCATTCTGTCTCTCTCTTTCATTCTGTCTCTTTCTCTTTCTCTCTCTCTCTCTCTCTTTCTCTCTCTCTCTTCCCCCCTCTCTCTTTCTTTATCATCTCTCTTCCCCCTTTCTTTCTTTCTTTCTTTCTCTCTCTCTCTTGCACTTTTTCTCATGGGCCAGCTAGTGTCTTGGGGCTGAGAGGAAGTCATTCATCCCCCCAAGAGACTGAGGTGCAGGAGCACCAACAAGGGATGAAAGAAACTTGCACCTTTGCAACGCAGCCCTCGTCGGCTGGAATGAGGTAATGGTGCAAGGGGGGGGCGGTGCAGGCGGGCTGAAGCAACGGATGCTGGGAACCCCAAACTGTTTCTTCCCCCTGCTGTAACTTCCTGTTGGCTGAATCCACCAGTGGCTGTCCCCGCCCCTTGCCCTCCCTTCCCAGTCACTCCTCGCTTGGCAAGGGAAGGGGAGGGGAGGGGGAGATGAAGATTCACTCCATATTCCAGAATGCGAGCAAAGCTTTGCCTCTTGCTGGATCTTTCTCTCTCTCTCCCACTCTTTCCATGGGCCAGCCAGTGTCTTGGGGGTGAGAGGGTCAATCATCCCCCCAAGAGACTGAGGTGCAGGAGCACCAAAAAGGGATGGAAGAAACGGCCGCAAGATCCAGCAAGAGAAGAAGCTTTGCTCCCATTCTGGAATATGGAGCAAGTCTCTATCCCCCCTCCCCTTCCCTTGCCAGGCGAGGAATGACTGGAAAGGGAGGGCAAGGGGCGGGGACAGCCACTGGTGGATTCAGCCAACAGGAAGCTACCACAGGGGAAAGAAATAGTCCGGGGTTCCCACCACCTGTTGCTTCGGCCTGCCTGCACCGCCCCTCCCCCTTGCACCATTACCTCATTCCAGCCGGTGAGTGCTGCGTTGCAAATTTGCAAGTTGTACAAACTCCCACAAAGGCGGAGATTTACAGCCCCAGCATGAGCTACCTGGCCAGTCCCATATTCCAGAGCTCTAGTCACAGGACTGGCCATTGCTTATCCCAGAGCAGCTTCTCCACCCGGGTGCGCCGTGGACCACCAACATTGTCTTTCGGACCACCAGTGGTCTGCAAACCACCGGTTGGTGACCACTGTTCTAGTCCAACCCCTTGACCATGGCAGGAGATTCTATATTATTTCAGACAAATGGCTGTCCAGTCTCTTCAGTGTGGAATTGGTACTAGTTTCCAAATTATATGACTAACCTAACAATATTAACCATATGCTGAGCAAAAAACAGAGCCTATACCTGAGCCGAGATGGTGCAGTGGTTAGAATGCAGTACCGCAGGCTACTTCAGCTGACTGCTAGTTGCAGTTCAGCAGTTCAAATGTCACCGGCTCAAGGTTGACTAAGCCTTCCATACTTCTGTGGTGGATAAAATGAGGACCCAGATTGTTGGGGGCAATATGCTGATTCTGTAAACTGCTTAGAGTGGGCTGTAAAAGCACTATGAAGTGGTAGTCTTCATAGTCTCAGTGCTATTGCTATTGCTATACATAAAACCAACTTACAAAGAGGTCTGGCTATAGAGTCAATGTCTAATCACCTTATAAGCCCAGGAATACATATTGAGGCCTGAGGTGATTGGAGAAAGAAGGAAATACTTTAGACCAGTTTATCTGAACCTTGGCAGCTTGAAGATGTATAGATTAGCTGAGGAATTCTAGGAATTGAAGCCCACCACAAGTCCCCAAGGTTGGGACACATTACTTTAGAGGACTACAATGATGCCAGATGGATATTAAATCTTACCAAGATTTACCAAAGCCCTCCAAAACACACAATCGTTCCCCTCATGGAAAACCCAAAGGTATTTTTATGAAATATAAATATTAGTACACTGACAACAATTCTTTGCAAGGACTGTCTTATAATTAGGTAATTCATATAATATAGAATAGAATAGAATAGAATAGAATAGAATAGAATAGAATAGAATAGAATAGAATAGAATAGAATAGAATAGAATAGAATAGAATAGAATTTTTATTAGCCAAATGTGATTGGACACACAAGGAATTTGTCTTGGTGCATATGCTCTCAGTGTACATAAAAGAAAAAATACGTTCATCAAGGTACAACATTTACAACACAATTGATGGTCAATATATCAATATAAATCATAAGGATTGCCAGCAACAAAGTTACAGTCATACAGTCATAAGTGGAAATTTGTGAAATTTGTGAAATTGTAGTCATAAAACCACATTATTGCTCCATCTAATCCAAAATAAGCCTTTAGCAGGGTGGGTCCCCATCTTTTTTAAACTTTCTGGCTTCCTTGTGTCAAATTTTCTGTTTAAAAAACAGGTAAGTTCCTTTTATGCTTTTGGACTCTTCACCTGAACTTTCAGGCTACCTTTAGACCTGGCCCTTCAGTTTCAGCAATTTTACCATTTCTGACATTACCTTTTAACCAGAAATACAGGAAATTTAACTCCACAGACCTATTTAAGGAGAAGAAACATTGGCTCTCCAGATGGGAGGGCATCTTGGCATAGTTGCACAAATGCTACAGCTTCTTTGGGTAGTATCTTGGGAATATCAGCCGATATAATATATTAATCAATACCACTTAAAAAAACCTACACGCCTTCAAATCTGTTTGAAATATTGAAGCAAGTGGCCCATAAACTTACAGTTTAATCAGCCAATAGAAATGCATATTTTAGGAGGCCCTTTTCAAGATGATTTCATTTCTTTGTCTAAAAATGTCTCAGAACTTCAGCAGAATAAAAGCTGCTCTTAATTCTCAGCGCACTGATTTAAATTTTCCCCACTGTGTAGAAAGTCCCACAGTACAAGTAGAACCTTATGGAAGAAGTGCAAAATAATAGCAACCGTATTTCAGAAGGATGGATGCTGTTTAATCTCAAAATAATGATAGGCCAAGTGCATTTACTTGGGATTTAGCAATTCGATGTATTTTTTTTTTTAAATCAAAATCAAGCTAATTTCCATATCTACCAGGTGGCTGTCTTGTGGCCCTTTGTACAAACTCTCACCTCTTCTGGTCTAGTTTTTTATTCACTGGGAACAAACGCCCTCCCAGCCCAAATGCTGCTTTATTCTTCAAGCTGATTCATAAGCTTTTTAATATTAGTACAAGCACTCAAGCACTCAGGCAAAAGATTGCCTACAGTCCCTTGGCATATTAACATTTCTGCACAAAAATGTAGTAAATCTGGAATTAAGGTTTTTGAGACAAGGAGTCAAAAATCAAAGCCTGTGAGGGAGATTTTTATGATACCAATCTGTCTCCAGAGACTGAGCTGAAATACAAAAGAATTCACAAATTTGTCTTTTCTTAGGTTTACATTTTTACATTTTAAGACTCTATGCCTAGGGTGGGGAGAGAGAACTATGCAGTCCTGCAATGCTGCAAACTCCACCCAGTTTCATCACTTTCTACTCTCATTGGATCTGACTCCACCAATTCGTGACTCCAGCTTCACTGCCACTGGATGGGTCCCTTAGGTGATGGTTCCTCTTGTTTTTCCATTTGTTAGAAAAACATGTCCCACCCTAATTAATGCAGGCTTTAGGAAGGGACTTTTTTTTCCCCTTTATATGTCAGCTTTTACACTTACACTCTGATTGGGAATGAACAATATTATCTTGTTCAAAGTTGCATTCTTTCTGGAGTAATCTGATGGAAGTCAAGTCACAGGCCAACAGTAACCAGTGGGCAAAAAAGTCTATGTAGATTCTCAGTCATCCAGGTCATGGTTGCCCCAAAAGTGCTTTTTTAAAAGGCAACTGGACTTTCTTGTTTTTCCTTAAATATGTCTTGCTTTTCATCCAAGAAGCTTCTTTAGTTCTGACTGAAGAAACTTCTTGGATGAGAAGCGAAATGTCTTCAAGGAAAAACAAGAAAGTCCAATTGCCTTTTGAAAAAGCACCTTTGGGACAGTGAGCAAAAATGAACAGAAGCCAAAGTCAGTAGTGGGTGGGACCGTCCCCTTATTCTCTCTTCCCACAATCATCTTCCTCCTTCACACTGCCTTTCCTTCCTCATGCAAACAGGGAGAAAGGCAGAATGTTCTTTCCAGAGATTAAATTATTAAAAAGAGTTTTGGGGAATCTGGAAGTTGTCTATTGCTCATGAATTGCCTGTGAATGGTGTCCCCTCAACTAGAGATTTTTATGTGGCTTTCTAAAAAAGCTTTTGAAGTGGGGAAAATAGTGGGTTGTTTGCTTTCATTCATCTTATGCTAATCAGGTCTCAGATGAACATTGCTATTATTTTGCTTCAGAGGAACCACAATATTCCCTATTTCCAAATAAAGATAGTTTCACCATCAATTGAACAAGCTCCAGCTTTTCAACCCCACTTCCTTGCCTCTTGTCCTACTGGAAAATGTCAAGTGCAGTTTCCTAATCAATGCAGAAATCCAAATTAAAATATTTCAGAGAAACGGCTGCCTAGCCTAGCCAACTGCCATCATGGCTCCCACTCTTTGTTTAGAAGGACCTACAGCTATAACCTAGACATTAATAACCAGAGGATGCCATAAAAGAAATCTAAGATCAAGGATATGGAATGCTTAAATAATGGGTTACTAGATGAAGACTCTGTAGCCCATAAGTTGGATGTTATACAAATGCTCTCACATCCAAATCCTCATTCTCATCTATCTTTTTTCCACAGGCCCAATCCCCTAAATAAAGAAAAGTATATGCTTTGCTTACAAACATATCACAAATATTCAATGCACAATAACAATATTATGACAGTTAATTAGTCCAGTTAAAATTTCAAAACTTATCTGATCACCTAATAAAAGTTCATTTTAATGCAAAGGGCTTTGGATTAAAGATTCTAAAACAAGGCCAATGATGGCACTCCTTAAGTGATGGAAATGTGACAATACTGAAAACAGGCTGTCCTTTAATGACTCTTGGTGATCTCATACATTAATTGGGAGCTCATTTTTGATGTGTGGATCCTTGGGCACTTAAAAAGGTACAACCCAAACATAAGGAGGAAATAGTATCAGTTGGCTTTGGAGAATACAACTATTTTCAGAACTACAGAACAGCTACAGTGAATAAATCTTAAACTGGGATGGAGAGAGATTGAACATGTGCAGAAATTAGTATATCAGACTGCCGGGAGAAAAAAATAAATGGAATAAAGCCTCTGGATTAAAGAACTCCAGAATCCACTCAAGAACTTTGTGGCAGCCACTGAAGAAGTTGATTAAGGGCAATAGCTTTCCAGCCAGCCTTTTATTGGAAAAGGAAATTAGAAGAATAGCCATGCCAATTTCTACTAAGAGCTTTCTTCAAAATAGCATTTTAATGACAATATTATTCAAACACCAAAGACAGCCACTAGGTTGTTTCTTTTAAAATAGTTGGCACTAGCTAAATGGCTAGTCCATCTAGCAACAATGAAATAAACTGAGGAAATATAACCTACTTGCCATTGTTGGGTTGATGACTAATTATATTTTCCGTCTGCCATCATATGAAAACTTTCACTTGGGAAGATCATTGTGGAGGCTAATACTGTGAATTTTAAAAGAACATGGAAGGAACTGCTAACATTATTGGTTATGGTTTGCAGGCAGAAAGATCAAGTCTATTTCTTCCACAAAGTAACTTTCTTTTTAAAAAAAATCATGGCAAACCAATTCTGAAAGTTATTAAAGTAGTACATCTGCTTGATTATCCCACTGTTAAATATTTTCCAGCAAATTCAGAAGAAGCCTGCCTTCCTAGTTAGAGCCCAGCCCTCACTCTGTTTCATCAATACCTGAGCCAAGAACCCTAATTCATTCATATAGCAGCAATTAATCAGACAGGAAGGAATGAATGTAGTTCATGTTTAGACTGAGGGCTACAGTATCTTTAAATATTGATGGAAAAGAATTGAACAGCTTATCATTCAGGATTGGAAGAAGCTTTTTTTTTTTAAAAAAACTATATAGTAGAAAAAAGTACAGTACAGTATCCTTATCCCTCTCTTCCCACTTTCCATCCAGTTCCAGAAGCTGTTTAAGACACTATAGTACATTTGCAATAAAGTATTGATAGTGGGAAGGGAAGTAGGAAAGTGGAAGATAAACCATCTTAATTAACAGCCTTTTAAAGCAGACCTATGCAGAGAGAGAGCCACACCTAACTGTATCAGCCAAGCTGGGAATTGATTTCCTCAGTATTTTTAAACTAGGCTTCAATAGATGAAGCATTGTAGACCATCCTCTATGATACATAAATAAGGGGGAGCAATGTATTCCCAAATCAGATTTTTAAAAATCATTCCAATCTTTCATCTCCTAGTTCTGATTCCAAAGACTTAAAATGCAGAGTGGTTATTTGGTGTTGTATAATTAAATGTGTTTTTTTTTAAAAAAAACTATGTTTTAACATATCTAGATGCTAACTTAATCCAATGTCAACAATTATTTTTGGTCAAAGCTATCTATTTTTTTTAATGGAGCCCACCTGAAGTGTTTGAATAACTTCATGTCTTTAAAATAACATTTTCCCCCAGAAAAAATAAATATGACTTCTAACATGGTCCAGTTTCTGAGAATTTCATTTGAAATCTGCAAGTCTCACCAAGCACAAGAATGGATACTTAGGAAATAAAGACAGAAAAGGGAAGAAATGCCAGTAAGAGATTAACCTGAGTCCATCAAGATCAGACAGTCTTAGTATTCAGCTTCAAGAGTATTCCAAACTGCTCTTACACTGCAGAAGTGTTTAAATGCCATAAAGCAAATCAAGAAATCACGGCGGTTATCCTGAATCAAAGGGTTGGGTGGGGGGAGAAATAGGACATCACCAGATTGTTTTCACTTTTTAATGAAATTGCTTTTAGATATGATTCTGGAAGAGCATTCCGGATAGTTTCCGTCTGTAAAAAATACGAAGTCTTAAAAGAAAGAGGGTCTTTCCCCTCCTCGCTTTTCTCTTCTTCTCCGAGGATCTCACCACAGCCTCTGCAAAGACTTCCCAGGTCTGCATAGCGCCAAAATCTCGGTGCTAAGGGAGGGGGAAGCCCTTGAGAAATCGGGTTGGGGAAAGTGGGAAGGCTCGGGCAACGGGAAGAGGTCCCCACGAAAAAGGGAGCACCAAGAGCCCGTTGCAACCAGGCTGGTGTGCGCAGCCCTCCCAAAGCCTGCTCCGGGGCACCAAACACCGATTCGGGTGGTTTTGGTTTCCAACCCAACCCGGAGCAAGAAGCCTGCCCAAAAGGCACCTGCAAGCCGCTCCTGTCCTCGGTTCAGCTACGTTTCGCGGGTTTCTCCCTCCAAGACGTGTCAGGCACTTTCTTCTGCAGGACTTTGAGGCGATGCCTGGCTATGGGAAGCTTTCCCACCCGAAGACAGCATCACTTCAGCCCAAAGCTCACCGCGTCCCCACCCCGCTCGGAGCCAGCCTGGCCCAGCCTCACCCCTCTAAAACGCCCGGAGGGGCCCATGAGTGTAGCCCCCGCATTGGAGAATCCCCTTCCCCAGTTTTGGGTTTCGCTCTTCGGCTCCTCGCTTCCCACCCACCCCCTCCCCTCACCCCCACCCCAGCCGAGCCGCCCTCGCACCCCGCTGGCTTCCTCCTTACCGTTGGACCTCCGCACGATATTCTCCAGGAAGGTGTTCTGTGGAGCCACCAGCCCTCTCCTTCCCCCAGCCATAGTCAAGCGCGCTAGCTAACCGGGGTCGGCGAAGCTAAGCGTAGCCTCTCCACTCTTCTTCCCGCTCAGCGCTCCTCATGGTCCCCACCGGGAAAGGCGAGCGGCTTTGCAGCATCAGCTCCTCTTGCTTGTCCAGCAGTCAGCAACCCTCCCTTGCGCTGCATTCTTGCCGCTGCGCGCCACCGGGCCTGGACCTGTCCGGCAGCGCCCTCTGCTGTTCCGCGGTCACCCCCACTGAATATATCTTGTGCTGGACCGGAGCGGCGAAGGGCCACTCTGCTCAGTGGCCGCTGGGATTCTGTGGACCGAGGCGCCTTCGGAAAACCTGTGAGCTGCAGCGCCCTCCTTTGGATGCCGAAATCCAAAACGTCCGAGATTGCGGGACGGGAGTGGAAACGTTGCTTCCCCTACGGCTCCACTTCCAGGCTGATCTTAGGCTCCACGCGCATTTGGTACCCAGTGTTTACTTCCCGCCTCATTGAACTTACTTGCAGTATCCCTTTGATTTGGATAGGGTGGCTTCAAGACAGAATTGCTCACTTACGAATTAAGCACGAAGACCTCCCCTTTAAAGTAGCCTTGAACATGTGGTTTCCTCTCCAAATCCCTCCATCCTGGCTTCTGCAGATCTTGTAATGTGAAGGTGGGAGGAACATTAGGATTCAATTAGTTCACTTCTATAACCAATGGGGGTACTCTTAAAGTTATCTGAGCAATGATCCATTCTCTGAACTACCACAGATCCCAAAGGGACAAAAGTCTCCATCGCCATCATTCCACATGAAAGGGCAATAAAATAAATTGCTAGCACCCCACTGCTAATCCATGCATTATGCTTCACTACAACATGCGAGGGGAGGAGAGTTGAGAAAGAGCTGTTTTCCTCTTGCATTCAAAAAGAGCATTTCTTGTTGCTCTTATGACCGCCCTGTTGCTTCCTTTAGGACTCCTTAGCTCAAACTGGATTTTTCATTTAAAGAGTTGCCAAGAGCTACCAGAATGTGCCACTTGTGCCAGCCAGATCCATGTCACCTTTTCATATTAGGAACTGGAATATTACCCTCCCCTAATTCTGGATGATACAGAAGCCAGTCACCTGCAAGGTCTGCAGAGTTGCAGATTTACAAAAGACAAGACCAGTCTTGGTCTCCTTTCAGATAGTGAGAGAGAAACAGGAGAGAGAGAGAAAAAAAATTTCAACTCTGAAATCAGTGAGGTTGTGGGAACGGTAATTAAGAACTCGAACAAGGGAACTATGTGAACATGTCTTTTTATCTGTCATCATCACTATTGTGATCTGATGTCCTAAAGGATACATTTTCCATTAGCTGCACACCTAAGCCTTGATTTGGCTTCTCCCACAGATCCAAACCAATAATGAGTACATTAAAGCCTACACAGAAATGTCAAATAAACATGAAAGAAATCACTCTCTAAAAACAATTGTTCCAAAACTGAAGCAGACCAAAGACCCAGATCCAGCATCCCACAACCACCAGCCATATGTTTCTGAACAGTCCACAAGTTGAGGACAGATGCATCCATATTATCCTAATTCCTGTTCCTTGGCAGGTGATGATCTGGGAAGCAAACTGATTCTGGGTGCAAGTCATATGGAATAGTTATGACAGTGCAGTGCTGTGGATTTGAAGAAGGAAATTGATCAAAAGTAAACAACTTTTTTAATCAAATACATCTTTTTCCAGAATTGTGTGCCAGCAAAAGTACAGCTGCTTTAAGATGTCATTTACAAATGTTCTGTACGCACCAGGGATGAAATCCAGCAGGTTCTGACAGGTTCTGGAGAACCGGTAGCAGAAATTTTGAGTAGTTTGGAGACCCGGCAAATACCACCTCTGGCTGGCCCCAGAGTGGGTTGGGAATGGAGATTTTGCAAAATCCTTCTCCCAGGTGTAGGGAGGGAATGGCGATTTTGCAGTATCCTTCCCCTGCCATGCCCACCAAGCCACACCATGCCCACCAAGCCACGCCCACAGAACCGGTAGGGGAAAATGTGGATTTCATCACTGGTACACACCCACTCACACCCCAAATCACCTTTTCCCCTTCAAAACTGTTAGTACTACCTAGCCTTAGTGGCTCCTGGACACTGACAGGTATATCCTCCATGAGTTTTGTCTAATATTTTTAAGTTGCTCTGAATGGCAACCATAATAATATATTATTATAGCAAGTTCACTCTTTGACAAATGCTTGCTTCCTGAGAAATATGTCAGCATATCTGATGACATATTAGGGGGATGATTTTTAAGGGAGTATAAATCCGTAAAGCAGCCTAGTAAAGACTGGGCAGTAATGTTAAGAATCTGTTGGTAAAGAAAGTAGAACAGCACCTGAAAGGGACAGGAAAGGGATGGATTATCCTGAAAATGGCCGCAACTTCCTATTAGACTTGAACTGAATGTGAAGCCAATCCACCAAATATTTTCTTGTAAGTTCCACCTAAAAACTATAACTAGAAAAAAAAGAAAATGTTACATTATTTGATAAAATAGCTCTGGGTCAAAATAAAAACTGTTTCGTGCAGAGTTTAAAACATGATGATATTGGCAGTATTTTTTTAAAAAAAATAATATTGTTCCACTCAGAGTTAAAATGATCTTGGTAAATGCTCAAACAGATTTGCCTCCTAACTAAAAATTAGACTCTAATTCAAGACTCTTTTCTATTGTTCTCTCTTATTAATCAATTGGGGGGGGACAATTAAATAATTGCAAGTGTATCACAAAAACCTGGCTTGCATGATGATGAAGCCTCCAGTGGTTAAGCATAGTGTGTCATCCAAGTCTAAATCGTAACAAAAATTATGATTAATGTCAGCAACCTTATCCATAGTCAGAAGTCTTATTTTAACCATGGCCACAGATGTGAACCAAACCCAGAGGAACCACTCTTATAGTTTTTAAATATAAATGCAAAGGTCTATATCAGTTCCTAGTAAAGGAATAGCATCTGGTTACTCATGTCTGAGAAGCCCCGGTAAGAACAAACAGGGAGCAAATCCCACACTCACTAGTTCTGATGATGCTATCTAGTTGGATAATGAAATCTCTGCAAAAAACAATCATGCTCAAAGAGCACCAAGAGTTCCACAATTCAACCCTGAGCTACATATATTCTCTTCTATAAAAACCAAATGGAAGGTAATTATTAGCCAGCCACTGCAAATATTCCTGGGATAAGGCCAAGGAAAAGGAATAAAGCACAGCAGTAGCAGTTTTTCATATGGAATTGGGCTCACAATCAGGTTAAGTCTTTGACACATAGCTAACACTAGAAATACAGTAGCTCTTATCCTGGTTCAACAAATCAGGCATCCAGAACGGAAGAAACTACAGCTATCCATTTTTAATTGGGGTTAAATTGTTACTCCTCCTGATAGCTCATATGGTCAATAATCTACAAAATCATAATACTTGAAGAGACATTTAACATGATTTTGACAATATTTAGATATAATGGTAAGCCATAACTAAGCTGTGTAATAGTTAGCCCTCTTCATCCAGCAGACACATATGAAAATTGGACATTTACAACTATATAAATTGTGGTTAATCCTTGACCAAATTAATTTATTCTAAATAAACATGCTACAGTAGACATAACTTTGTTTCAGTTGAAACTGAGTTTGCCTGGGGTTGGATGTAAATGTAAAAATCAAGCACAAGTTTCTAAACGTTATGATATGTTGTATGTGCCTCTTTAATATCATAGCATTGTCTAAGTAGCCCCATAAGTGAAGTTCTGTATGCTGGATACTATTAAAGGCAGCCTGAATGAAAATCTCCATAGATTGCTGAATCCTACTTCACATAATTGTATTCTCTGACCACTTACACTGTACCACTTTGTCTCCAAATTACATAGTTTGCTTTTTGATCATACCTCTTATCTCAGTAGATTCATACCTTAGGATCCCAGCAGCTTTTCTTTTCAGCTTCACACGATCAGTTTTCCAATGCCCAAATGCATTCCAACCTCACAGCAAACACTGCTTGGAATTAACCACGTTTGTTTCTCTCCTTTTGTATTCTTTAGTTTATTTGCACCCATGGCTTGATGGCCACTTCAGTTTAGTGTGATACATTGGGGCCAGCTCTCTAAAAAGTAGGTGAAGACAAGTCCTACTTGAGAAGAGGGGTTCAGGGATTTAAGAATTAAAAAATTGTCTGGAACATCTACAAGACAGAAGAACTTTATTTTTCCCCTAAAGCCTGAAAGCCCCCTTCCATATATTTGCTTCTCAGATTTGGGAGGTTTTGGGAATCATAGAAGTATTTTTAAACTAGGCTTCAATAGATGAAGCATTGTAGACCATCCTCTATGATACATAAATAAGGGGAGCAATGTATTCCCAAATCAGATTTTTAAAAAAATCATACTTTTCATATCCTTTTTATCATTTTCTAGATAAATATCCTCTGCAACAAGCTTAGTTAATATAACTGTATTTAAATCTTTATATTATAGCAACATTTGTTATTGTGAATACGATTTCATAGTTTATTTATTTATTTATTTATTGTTTGTTTGTTTGTTTGTTTATTTGACTTGTATGCTGCCTATCTCACCTAAAGGGGACCAAAACCCTTCCTTCTTCTAGTGACAAAAAAGCAATGGCTGTTGTAAAACAAAGGGACAGAGCTCTATTAAACCCTGTGGGTGCTAGAAGAGATACAAAACTATCTACCATCTCTGATTAAAATTTTGCATTTTGAATTTGGAGAAGGTCCAGGTAAATAAAGCAGAGAATCCATGATGTGGATGACTGAGAATCTCTACAGACTTTTAGCTATACAATTTGCGATGAACACCCTTTGAATGGTGTGGGAGCAGGAATGGATTTCCAGAGAGAAAAAATTGCAGACTACAGGACCAGGAGCACTACTCAGGTGATCCTGAGGACACAGATCCAAGTGCTTCAACAATCTTTTAAAATGGGTGTCAAACTTGATTTCATGGAGGGCTGCATCAGGGTTGTGTTTGACCTCGGGGGAGGGGGGAAGATAGGTGTGGCTGGGGTAGGTGTGGCCAACTCGACATCACTCATGTTGGGGGTACCAGTAGTGGCCAAGTGCTAAGGCATGACTTCCCTCAGAACCTCCCTCACTCTCATTATAATCTCCTTCCTTTTCTTCTTTTTCCTTCCCTCTTCATTCTCCTGTCTTTTTCCTCCACCTTTCCTTATTTTTCCTTCCTTGCTCCCTTCCCATCTTTCCTTCTTTTTCTGTCTTTCCTCTTTCCCTTTCTCCTTTCCTGTCCCTTCTTGCATGCTCAAATGCAAAAGGGGAAACACTACTTTTGTTTCGTTTGTTTTGCTAGCAAAAATGGAGCTGGGGGGGGCGTGTGCGCACGGCTTTCCCGAGCTCTGTTTTCACTGGCAGAGGCACTGTGGGCCGGTCCTTTGCTGTTTCCAGGGTGGCCCCACGGGCCAGATCTAAGCACCCCATGGGCCAGATCCGGCCTTGAGTTTGATACAGGGGTATCAAACTGCTCTAAAAGGATGCAAATGACCAGCTGTCTGCAAGGAATATAAATCCTTCCATTCCCCACTATCCTGCCAGAGCTGAAGAAGCTTCTTGGATGAAAAGCGAAACATTCTCAAAAAGAAAAAACAAGAAAGTCCAGTTGCCTCCTGAAAAAACACCTTTGGGACAACCATGACCTGGATGACTGATAATCTCTACAGACTTAAAGCAGATAAGCTTTTGTTTCTAGAAATATTATTTCTGTAGAAATTCTCATAGTGAAGAATTTGTACTAAAATTATATTTACTGTTTTCTTCTAAAGCCTTTGTATCTCTCCATTATAGAACTGGATGGTTAAACTTCAGCTTCATCCATTTTTCAGGCTGCATGCATGAAGTTACATTTCTTTAGCTTTTATAATGTGCAGTGAAGTGTGTGCAGTATCTTCCCTAAGATTTAGATAAATATCTACTGTATTTATAATAAACCAGAGCCATCTTGTGATCTATCCAGAGAATTGCATTTGCCACCGGGCCTGGACCTGTCCGGCAGCGCCCTCTGCTGTTCCGCGGTCACCCCCACTGAATATATCTTGTGCTGGACCGGAGCGGCGAAGGGCCACTCTGCTCAGTGGCCGCTGGGATTCTGTGGACCGAGGCGCCTTCGGAAAACCTGTGAGCTGCAGCGCCCTCCTTTGGATGCCGAAATCCAAAACGCCCGAGATTGCGGGACGGGAGTGGAAACGTTGCTTCCCCTACGGCTCCACTTCCAGGCTGATCTTAGGCTCCACGCGCATTTGGTACCCAGTGTTTACTTCCCGCCTCATTGAACTTACTTGCAGTATCCCTTTGATTTGGATAGGGTGGCTTCAAGACAGAATTGCTCACTTACGATTTAAGCACGAAGACCTCCCCTTTAAAGTAGCCTTGAACATGTGGTTTCCTCTCCAAATCTCTCCATCCTGGCTTCTGCAGATCTTGTAATGTGAAGGTGGGAGGAACATTAGGATTCAATTAGTTCACTTCTATAACCAATGGGGGTACACTTAAAGTTATCTGAGCAATGATCCATTCTCTGAACTACCACAGATCCCAAAGGGACAAAAGTCTCCATCGCCATCATTCCACATGAAAGGGCAATAAAATAAATTGCTAGCACCCCACTGCTAATCCATGCATTATGCTTCACTACAACACGCGAGGGGAGGAGAGTTGAGAAAGAGCTGTTTTCCTCTTGCATTCAAAAAGAGCATTTCTTGTTGCTCTTATGACCGCCCTGTTGCTTCCTTTAGGACTCCTTAGCTCAAACTGGATTTTTCATTTAAAGAGTTGCCAAGAGCTACCAGAATGTGCCACTTGTGCCAGCCAGATCCATGTCACCTTTTCATATTAGGAACTGGAATATTACCCTCCCCTAATTCTGGATGATACAGAAGCCAGTCACCTGCAAGGTCTGCAGAGTTGCAGATTTACAAAAGACAAGACCAGTCTTGGTCTCCTTTCAGATAGTGAGAGAGAAACAGGAGAGAGAGAGAAAAAAAAACTTCAACTCTGAAATCAGTGAGGTTGTGGGAATGGTAATTAAGAACTCGAACAAGGAAACTATGTGAACATGTCTTTTTATCTGTCATCATCACTATTGTGATCTGATGTCCTAAAGGATACATTTTCCATTAGCTGCACACCTAAGCCTTGATTTGGCTTCTCCCACAGATCCAAACCAATAATGAGTACATTAAAGCCTACACAGAAATGTCAAATAAACATGAAAGAAATCGCTCTCTAAAAACAATTGTTCCAAAACTGAAGCAGACCAAAGACCCAGATCCAGCATCCCACAACCACCAGCCATATGTTTCTGAACAGTCCACAAGTTGAGGACAGATGCATCCATATTATTCTAATTCCTGTTCCTTGGCAGGTGATGATCTGGGAAGCAAACTGATTCTGGGTGCAAGTCATATGGAATAGTTATGACAGTGCAATGCTGTGGATTTGAAGAAGGAAATTGATCAAAAGTAAACAATTTTTTTAATCAAACACATCTTTTTCCAGAATTGTGTGCCAGCAAAAGTACAGCTGCTTTAATATGTCATTTACAAATGTTCTGTACGCACCAGGGGTGAAATCCAGCAGGTTCTGACAGGTTCTGGAGAACCGGTAGCAGAAATTTTGAGTAGTTTGGAGAACTGGCAAATACCACCTCTGGCTGGCCCCAGAGTGGGTTGGGAATGGATATTTTGCAAAATCCTTCTCCCAGGTGTAGGGAGGGAATGGCGATTTTGCAGTATCCTTCCCCTGCCATACCCACCAAGCCACACCATGCCCACCAAGCCACGCCCACAGAACCGGTAGGGGAAAATGTGGACTTCATTGCTGGTACACACCCACTCACACCCCAAATCACCTTTTCCCCTTCAAAACTAAAGTACTACCTAGCCTTAGTGGCTCCTAGGCACTGACAGGTATATCCTCCATGAGTTTTGTCTAATATTTTTAAGTTGCTCTGAATGGCAACCATAATAATGTATTATTATAGCAAGTTCACTCTTTGACAAATGCTTGCTTCCTGAGAAATATGTCAGCATATCTGATGACATATTAGGGGGATTATTTTTAAGGGAGCATAAATCCGTAAAGCAGCCTAGTAAAGACTGGGCAGTAATGTTAAAAATCTGTTGCTAAAGAAAGTAGAACAGCACCTGAAAGGGACAGGAAAGGGATGGATTATCCTGAAAATGGCCGCAACTTCCTATTAGACTTGAACTGAATGTGAAGCCAATCCACCAAATATTTTCTTGTAAGTTCCACCTAAAAACTATAACTAGAAAAAAAAGAAAATGTTTGATAAAATAGCTCTGGATCAAAATAAAAACTGTTTTGTGCAGAGTTTAAAACATGATGATATTGGCAGTATTTTTTTAAAAAAATAATATTGTTCCACTCAGAGGAAAAATGATCTTGGTAAATGCTCAAACAGATTTGCCTCCTAACTAAAAATTAGACTCTAATTCAAGACTCTTTTCTATTGTTCTCTCTTATTAATCAATTGGGGGGGGGACAATTAAATAATTGCAAGTGTATCACAAAAACCTGGCTTGCATGATGATGAAGCCTCCAGTGGTTAAGCATAGTGTGTCATCCAAGTCTAAATCGTAACAAAAATTATGATTAATGTCAGCAACCTTATCCATAGTCAGAAGTCTTATTTTAACCATGGCCACAGATGTGAACCAAACCCAGAGGAACCACTCTTATAGTTTTTAAATATAAATGCAAAGATCTATATCAGTTCCTAGTAAAGTAATAGCATCTGGTTACTCATGTCTGAGAAGCCCCGGTAAGAACAAACAGGGAGCAAATCCCACACTCACTAGTTCTGATGATGCTATCTAGTTGGATAATGAAATCTCTGCAAAAAACAATCATGCTCAAAGAGCACCAAGAGTTCCACAATTCAACCCTGAGCTACATATATTCTCTTCTATAAAAACCAAATGGAAGGTAATTATTAGCCAGCCACTGCAAATATTCCTGGGATAAGGCCAAGGAAAAGGAATAAAGCACAGCAGTAGCAGTTTTTCATATGGAATTGGGCTCACAATCAGGTTAAGTCTTTGACACATAGCTAACACTAGAAATACAGTAGCTCTTATCCTGGTTCAACAAATCAGGCATCCAGAACGGAAGAAACTACAGCTATCCATTTTTAATTGGGGTTAAATTGTTACTCCTCCTGATAGCTCATATGGTCAATAATCTACAAAATCATAGCACTTGAAGAGACATTTAACATGATTTTGACAATATTTAGATATAATGGTAAGCCATAACTAAGCTGTGTAATAGTTAGCCCTCTTCATCCAGCAGACACATATGAAAATTGGACATTTACAACTATATAAATTGTGGTTAATCCTTGACCAAATTAATTTATTCTAAATAAACATGCTACAGTAGACATAACTTTGTTTCAGTTGAAACTGAGTTTGCCTGGGGTTGGATGTAAATGTAAAAATCAAGCACAAGTTTCTAAACGTTATGATATGTTGTAGGTGCCTCTTTAATATCATAGCATTGTCTAAGTAGCCCCATAAGTGAAGTTCTGTATGCTGGATACTATTAAAGGCAGCCTGAATGAAAATCTCCATAGATTGCTGAATCCTACTTCACATAATTGTATTCTCTGACCACTTACACTGTACCACTTTGTCTCCAAATTACATTGTTTGCTTTTTGATCATACCTCTTATCTCAGTAGAGTCATACCTTAGAATCCCAGCAGCTTTTCTTTTCAGCTTCACACGATCAGTTTTCCAATGCCCAAATGCATTCCAACCTCACAGCAAACACTGCTTGGAATTAACCACGTTTGTTTCTCTCCTTTTGTATTCTTTAGTTTATTTGCACCCATGGCTTGATGGCCACTTCAGTTTAGTGTGATACATTGGGGCCAGCTCTCTAAAAAGTAGGTGAAGACAAGTCCTACTTGAGAAGAGGGGTTCAGGGATTTAAGAATTAAAAAATTGTCTGGAACATCTACAAGACAGAAGAACTTTATTTTTCCCCTAAAGCCTGAAAGCCCCCTTCCATATATTTGCTTCTCAGGTTTGGGAGGTTTTGGGAATCATAGAAGTATTTTTTTAAAAAATCATACTTTTCATATCCTTTTTATCATTTTCTAGATAAATATCCTCTGCAACAAGCTTAGTTAATATAACTGTATTTAAATCTTTATATTATAGCAACATTTGTTATTGTGAATACGATTTCATAGTTTATTTATTTATTTATTGTTTGTTTGTTTGTTTATGTTTATTTGACTTGTATGCTGCCTATCTCACCTAAAGGGGACCAAAACCCTTCCTTCTTCTAGTGACAAAAAAGCAATGGCTGTTGTAAAACAAAGGGACAGAGCTCTATTAAACCCTGTGGGTGCTAGAAGAGATACAAAACTATCTACCATCTCTGATTAAAATTTTGCATTTTGAATTTGGAGAAGGTCCAGGTAAATAAAGCAGAGAATCCATGATGTGGATGACTGAGAATCTCTACAGACTTTTAGCTATACAATTTGCGATGAACACCCTTTGAATGGTGTGGGAGCAGGAATGGATTTCCAGAGAGAAAAAATTGCAGACTACAGGACCAGGAGCACTACTCAGGTGATCCTGAGGACACAGATCCAAGTGCTTCAACAATCTTTTAAAATGGGTGTCAAACTTGATTTCATGGAGGGCTGCATCAGGGTTGTGTTTGACCTCGGGGGAGGGGGGAAGATAGGTGTGGCTGGGGTAGGTGTGGCCAACTCGACATCACTCATGTTGGGGGTACCAGTAGTGGCCAAGTGCTAAGGCATGACTTCCCTCAGAACCTCCCTCACTCTCGTTATAATCTCCTTCCTTTTCTTCTTTTTCCTTCCCTCTTCATTCTCCTGTCTTTTTCCTCCACCTTTCCTTATTTTTCCTTCCTTGCTCCCTTCCCATCTTTCCTTCTTTTTCTGTCTTTCCTCTTTCCCTTTCTCCTTTCCTGTCCCTTCTTGCATGCTCAAATGCAAAAGGGGAAACACTACTTTTGTTTCGTTTGTTTTGCTAGCAAAAATGGAGCTGGGGGGGGGCGTGTGCGCACGGCTTTCCCGAGCTCTGTTTTCACTGGCAGAGGCACTGTGGGCCGGTCCTTTGCTGTTTCCAGGGTGGCCCCACGGGCCAGATCTAAGCACCCCATGGGCCAGATCCGGCCTTGAGTTTGATACAGGGGTATCAAACTGCTCTAAAAGGATGCAAATGACCAGCTGTCTGCAAGGAATATAAATCCTTCCATTCCCCACTATCCTGCCAGAGCTGAAGAAGCTTCTTGGATGAAAAGCGAAACATTCTCAAAAAGAAAAAACAAGAAAGTCCAGTTGCCTCCTGAAAAAACACCTTTGGGACAACCATGACCTGGATGACTGATAATCTCTACAGACTTAAAGCAGATAAGCTTTTGTTTCTAGAAATATTATTTCTGTAGAAATTCTCATAGTGAAGAATTTGTACTAAAATTATATTTACTGTTTTCTTCTAAAGCCTTTGTATCTCTCCATTATAGAACTGGGTGTTTAAACTTCAGCTTCATCCATTTTTCAGGCTGCATGCATGAAGTTACATTTCTATAGCTTTTATAATGTGCAGTGAAGTGTGTGCAGTATCTTCCCTAAGATTTAGATAAATATCTACTGTATTTATAATAAACCAGAGCCATCTTGTGATCTATCCAGAGAATTGCATTTTATTTTAGACTGTTTCTTTTAATTTATTTGTAAGAAGTTGGTCATAATCTAGGCAATTCTGTAACCTCCTGCAGGTGTCAAATGTTTGCCTAATGAAATTTAAAGTGAAATTTTAATTTTGCATTTTATTTTCTGAAATAAAGTTGTATTTTGTTTATCTCTTGTGAGATTAGGAAGGAATGTCTGAATCCACTAGACCTTGTGTTTGTTCCACATAGTTAAGAGGTCACATTATCAAATGTTTGCCATTTTAATCATGAGAAGAAAAACACTTTTCTCTATCATACACTTAAGTTAGGTGGTGGATACTAGGTGAGTTACCTCCTTGAAGGTATGTGATAGCAACAGGAACTAAGAAGCTGCTATCCCCAGCGAATGAAGACCCAGCAGGCTTATAGGAGAGAAGTATTGAGATATTCACACTTACTTGCTTAAGCCATGTTATACTTTCATCATGCACTTTTAAGATTAGAAAACTCTGCAAACATTTGTCATAGCAATCTGTTCACTGTATCATGTCTTCATAGCACAAATTAAGGTAAAATTAAGGAGAAACTGTAGTAATTTTAATGCAGTACTTTCTGGTGGCTTGATGTTTAGCAGGAAAAGAATTTAAACTTCAGTAACAGTAACAGTGTTCCCTTCTTAGAAGAATCTTGACATCTGGCTTCATGTTCTGTGATTCTTGCCCAGAATCTAGGTATTTATGATCCTGGCTGGCTAATTGACTGAGACTTTATCTCTTCCTTGTCTTGGCAATGCAAATCTTCAGCTTTGCCTTGGACTGCTTGACTTGGAATTCGCCTTGTCCAGCTAAGTTCTCATCTGCAGATAATTCTTGTATTCCTGCTTTTGCCTTTTTCTCTGCTATCTCCTGCTGCTTTACTATTGAAAAGTGTAGCAACAAATCCTCCTTTTAACACTGTGTGTGGCTAAGATCTATGCCAAGCTCTTAGCCAAGAGTGATGCTAAGAAAGCCAGGATATGGAAGTCAGACTGTGGAAGGAGAGTTACTAGGATCTAGAACAGAGAGAGATACATCTGTTGCAGGAGTATTTGTATTCTATATGTTCTATTTCTTCCAGCAAGAAATAGTAAATTGCTTTTGCTGGAAGGAAAAGGGCACAAAAAATGTAACAAGGTGGTGAGACAAAAGATCAAAGGGAATAATAGAAAGCAGCTGGTAGTGCATCTACTACAGCATTGTCAGGAGCCTGGACCAATGAACCCCAGCTTCTCAGGGAGCTTCATCTTGCTTGTCCAAAATCCATTTGAGACAACTGATGAGCAGCTGTCAGACAGAGGAGACACTAGGAGTGACTTGGGTTCTTAAGACGTTATCTTCCTCACTGAAATGTTGCTTTAACTAAGCCACTATTATTGATAAGAGAACCATGATCATGAGTGAGATTGGAAATAACCTCTGAGGCATCACTCAGAAAAAGAAACAAAAGTATCTTTCTGTATCTGAGCAAGAAGCAGATGTCCTGAGATTTTTTTTTTTATTTATTTACATTTATATCCCGCCCTTCTCCGAAGACTCAGGGCGGCTTACAGTGTATAAGGCAATAGTCTCATTCTATTTGTATATTTACAAACTCAACTTATTGCCCCCCCAACAATCTGGGTCCTCATTTTAGCTACCTTATAAAGGATGGAAGGCTGAGTCAACCTCGGGCCGGGCTTGAACCTGCAGTAATTGCAGGCTGCTGTGTTCTAATAACAGGCTTCTTACCAGCCTGAGCTATCACGGCCCCTGAGATACACAGACTTGTGCTTTCTTGGTGAGCTTTCAAGCCCCAGTGAGGATGTAAATGATGAAAAAAATACTGTACTTGATGTTCAGTTAAGAGTGCATACAGCTAATACAACATCCATATCTGGTCCTCAAATGTAACCGTACAAACTTAGAATAACTTTACTGTCACTTTGTACACTAATCGGCATACATTAAAATGAAATAAGTTATAAGTGTAGACAGAATAGGGTATGGTAGAGACACAGGGAATAGCTACTGCCAAGTTTAATTCCTTAAATTTGTGGATCCATCGAAATGGAGAACTTTGCTGTACTGCATGGGTCATAACCAATGAAAAACTTCATTTTCCCCAGGACAATAAAAATAGAAATTTCCATCCAATAAATCAGTGTGAAATACCCAATAGTTAAGAGTTAGCCTGCTGCTGACAAAATGAAAGGTAGTGTATGCTGAAGCTGTGCAAAATGATTTGTGCATGACCCATTTCTTGCACGAATAGATAGTTCTTGGTGATTTGTGTCTTAATAGAGACATAGGTGTTTTGTAAACATGTGAAGCTGGGCTGTTTACAGATAGACATGGTTGTTCTGTGCAGAAATAATGGAGATTGATGGGAGGGTATAAAAACAGGAAAAAGTCGAAGACACCAACAGTCTTTAACAGGTAGCAAAAAAAGTTGGTGGGACACTGAGAAGATTGTAGGATGTAAAATACAATGTGCTCACTGTATCCTTCAAAGTGTAGTGTTGATGACTGGGTTGATTCTGTGTTCTAGGAGTACATTTAGAAATACCATCTCTTCTAAAATCTACCCCTATCACTGATTTTAGAAAGCAATTCAAAATAAAATCATGGAATTTCTACCAACAAAAATTAAACAGAAGTTTAATCTGAAGTCAGCAAGATTCTACTCTGATCTTCTGGATCATAAATCTGACAACAGTTATATGGAACAAATAACTTAAATGATGCATGTTGTAACCAGAGAAACTAGTGAAAATGCCCTTCCAGTGATGATTGTCAGAGAACATTTTATAGAATTTTTTTTTGACATTGGTGACACAATAATGAATGTGCTTCTTGAGAAACTGGAAGATATGGGAATTGTGATAACTGACATGACTGATCAGGACTGTGATAATGGTCCTGATGTTATAAAGATCATTCTGGAAAATAAAAGTGCTGACAGAAGAATGGCCCAAAGAAATAGAATCACCAAATCTTACTAGTGTGATGAGGAGTTCTAAAATATTCTGAAAGTAGCAAAAAAAATCACACTTATCTCAAGGCTACATTAATAGAATCTTGCAAATCTGAAAGTACAAACTTCCTGCCGCCACATTTAACTGCTTGATCCATTATGGCAGGGTCTTCCTAAGTTACTTTCTCTAATCGTTAAACCACTGGGGGTTTCTGCCTCTTTTGTCTGACTGTTTCCTATTGCTTGCTTCTTGCTGATTGGTTCTCTTTCCCTCATTCCCCAAGGTCATCCATACATTCCATTACAATCTCTGACCACTAATAAATACTAATGAGTTTATAGGATTTATAGAATTATAGTTCAAAGAAACACATTTCTGTTGAGATTTTTAAAATAATTTTAAACTGCAGTCCTCTTGGAAAATAGCCAACAGCTGAAGGAATATCACAAATAAAATCCCAATGATAGAAAAAAAAGAAGTAAGCATATTCTCAAATTAGTTTAATTTCTGTTGATTAAATTACCAGAAATCTGAAGTTTTCTTTACAACAGTATTTATTTATTGGGCTTATATGTAGGTCCAATCACCACCACTTTTGATGCATATTTACATGGCCCTTCTGTAAAATAAGGTTAAGAGTTATTCATAAAGTTTAAATAAGTAATAACCAACTCAAAATATCACACTGGTAACAATAAACAAGTACAGTTAACAGACCAGAAAATCACACTACAATGAAGTAAACTACAACACTAGAATAAAAACTAGTATTTTAGAATAAAAAAAGAGGAAAGACAAAATTGCAAAAATCAAAGAAAATCAATATAAATGATTGATTACTGATTATAAAGAAATTATTTCAAATTTTTTTACAGCAGTGGTAAGTATAATTTATATGTTGGAAAGAAAACCTAGCACTTTGTTTTTATATATGACATCAGCAGCAAGGTTGCTATATGCCCAAAGATGGAAAGATACACTCAATGGTAGAATGGGTTCTGAAATTAATGAAGCTAGTCCAATAGTGACTATTTTGCTTAGAGATCATAACTTGACTATATTTCTTATTTTTGTGACCTGGAGACCACTATTAGATTGTTTACAAGACAAGGAGAAAAATCAGGTTTTGACTTCAGGATTTGAGGCTTAGATTGAACTAGAGAATTATTGTAGCATTTTAAACATAAAGTTATTTACATTTGACTTATATGTTAGATTAAAACTAAGAGAATATTTTATGAATATTGTTATTTTAGAACATTGTTAGTATTTTGTTTTAAAGATTAGCATCATTTGTTTAAAGCTAGACAAGTTATTGTATTGTTATTATTTCTGGACTAAAAGAAACTCAGACGTCATCTTTGTGATAAATTTGGTGTATTTTTGTCACTTTAATTTGTTTTGCTGTTTCCTTTCCCTTTTCTAATATTTGACTGTGAAATTTCATAAAAGATATTTAAAAAATAATAAGGGATTTCCAATCATTATTAAACCTAAACAATATCTTATCTCTAATTAAAACAATTTGTCCATCTCAGAAAGTTCCATCATCTTTACTAATGATTCCTCTATTGTGGGTAAAGTTGATTTTTTTTTCACCTTTGTGCTTTACATAGTCTCACTGCAGTTGTCATATATGAAAATAAATATTATATTATATTATATTATATTATAGTTTTTTTTCTTTTTCACATTTTACCGACGGAAGCCCTGCCGGTGCAGTGAGAGGGCGGGCGGGGAGCCGCCAGCCTTCTCAGCTGAGGGAGGAGGGTTTCAACCGGTAGGTGCCTCATTTCCCACCCTCGGCTTATACTCGAGTCCCCAGTTTACCCCAGTTTTTGGGGTAAAATTGGGGACCTCGGCTTATACTCGGATCGGCTTATATTCAAGTATATACGGTATATTATATTATATTAATTATATTATATTAATTATATTATATTAATTATATTATATTATATTATATTATATTATATTATATTATATTATATTAATTATATTATATGCATTTTGCGGTTGTTTGCTTAAAAAACAACCCCAAAATAAAAGTCTCAGGTTTCAATTGTATATGAGTCTTTAGAATTTTTTGTATTATTATATGTAATTGATTCCAACATTTTCTGGCTTTTTTACAAGTCCACCAACCATGATAAAATGTCCCTTCTTGTTGGTCATAATTCCAGCATAAGTTTCAAGAACATTTATACATTCTGCCCAGTTGTTCCAAGGTATATGTACCAACAATGTATTTTATAAAACTTATCTTTAAGACCATAACATACTGTAAATTTCAATCTTTTCAATCATATATAAATTCTCCCACTGATCCATATGTATATTGTAATCCAAGTTTTTAGCCCATTTTATAATTTATTTTCACTTCTTCCTCGTTTCATATTTTGATAAAAAGTTGATACATTTTAGCAATAACATCATTTGTATACAATTCCATTTCAAATTCAATTTTACATTGTTCAAATCAAATTATTTTATCTAGTTTAAATCTTTCTAATAATTACCAATGACCTGAATATACTTCTACCACCAGCTCTCGTTTTTATTTTACATTCTCCTTAACAAAATTCTAATGTATCGAAGCAAGTTAACCATTTATGTCTAGTAATCATTTCTATTCTATAAAATGCTTCCTGCGCTGAGATCCACCAAGGCACAGCCTAGGTTTATATCTATTTCGTATTCTCAGCATGGCACATCTACAAAATGAATTTTAAAATCTACATTAACCTTAGTTTTAATGTATTTTAGATATCCATATCACACAAATCACAAAGCATTTCCTTCTAACTCCAAAAGTCTTCTATTTTACAGCAATATCCATTCTTTCATTTAAACCAGGGCTGTCAAATTCGCAGGCCAGAGGCTTCATGTGCTGGCCACACCCATGCCCGTTTTACCAAAGGGAAAAAGTCACGATATGTTATGTGACACTGCCTTGAGGTTGCAACTTTAACACCCCTGATTTAGACCAAGCAGCTGGAAGAGCCATGCTTTAATGGCCTAAACACTAGGAAAAAATTCCTATGGCTTTCTGAGGAATTCAGAAAGTCACAGCTTTTATCTAGAATACTTTGCTTTGTCTCCCCAGACTAGCCTCTACCTTTGCCACTCCTTTGGAGATCTTCTAGACAGGTAATATACGTGGGCCCAATTCTGCTTAGTTTCAAAGCCTAAACAATATCAGCCAGGAGTTGTCAACTGGTCAGACAAAACACAAAGTGCCAGGTACAGAAAAATGGTTTCAGTTATAAAATGACATGTGGAATGTTAGGAATAAAATCTGTTCCTAATATAGTAGCAAGAAGAGTTTGGCAGCGGAAGTACTTACCATGAAAAGTGCTGTGTTCCCCTTACAGGGCTGAGTTCAAGCAGAGGTGGGCATCTGCCTAGAGTACTTTTGAGTGCCTACCCTGAACAGCAGTTGGATCCCATCCCACTTGATTCATTTCACACGTGCTTATCATTCAGCAATGTTGAAATTACAAGTTCTCAGCCCAAAAGGACACCTGCTTAAGCATATCCTCAAAAACTCCAGAGTACTTTTTATGACGGATTATAACGATTTCCCTGTAACCCCATACAGAAGATTCCCCCCCCAATGTCCCCACACACCCACTCTTTTCACTACCCCCCGGGAATCTGAAAGCAAGGTTTCATCTTCCTCTTCCCCAATTCTTCGTGCCAATAACCCCAACCGTACGAAGTTCACGCCTAATACTTTGAAACAATGAAGCATAAAAATACAGGGTGACATTTTCAAGCAAGGAAAGAATCGCCGGAACGAGAGCGGGCAGAGAACATCAATCCTCGTCTGCCAAAGGAAAGCTCAAAGCTGCTTAACCCGGGAGCAAATCTTCCGATACGAGCGGGACCAACGTGCGCACGAGCGGATTCACGCGAGGGGTCCCGCCGAGGTGAAGGAAAGCAGCCTCGGCGCTCGGTTACCGAAGGCGGCTCTCAGTTAGCCGCCGAGGGACCGGGACCACCAACTCCGCGCGGCAGAAGACGAGCAGCAAAGCGCCGCCGCTCCCGCCTTCGCCGAACGTTCCCAACGTGTGAGGCTAGATCCGGCCGGGCTGCCGCGGAGGGATCCCCGATCCGTGGGCGGAGGAGTCGGGGAGGGTGGGGGAAGAGAAGGAAGGAGGCGCCGGCGCCGCGGCGGCCCGAGCCGCGGGGGGGGGGAGCGGGGGAAAGGGGCACCAACATGGCGGTTCCATATTAACTTTCCCCCCCATCGGCAGTGGCTGCCACCGCCGGCCGCCCTTCTCTTGGGTAGCCGTCATGCCGGGCATGATGGAGAAAGGAGCCGAGCTCCTGGTGGGCGCCAAGAACAGGGCGGCCCCCAACGGCACCAAGAACGGCGGTGGCGGCAGCAGCCCCGGTTCCAACGGGAACTTTTTCGAGCCGGAAAGCGGCGGCGGCGGCGGTGACAGCGGCGACGAGCACGGTGCGGGCTTTATCTTCCCCCACCCTTTTTTTTCTCTCGAGCGGGTAGATTTGGGCCTAGTCGCGTCGCCCGTGTGCACTGGCTGGCTGGTGGCAACTGCACTGAGCAGCTTCTATAGGTCTCTCTGTGCTGGGGTGTGTGCGCGCGAGCGAGCGCTCGTGCAGAAGCGTGTGAGAGGTGCGCGCGCGATAGGGTCTACCCAGGGTGCAGATAACGCGAGTGTGTATGTGGGGGGTGCGCGCGTCTAGGCGCGCGCGCCCTCGATTTCCTTCGGGCGCGCGCGCGCTCTGTGTGTGTGTGTGCCCGCTTGTCCGTCTGTCCATCATCCTTCTATCCCGTGGAGAGTGGGTGTGCATTTTCACAATGGGCACACGTGTAATGCAACCGCAGCTCAGGCGCGGTACTGCATGGCATTTTACGTGTGTGTACAATTGTACACGTTTAGTGGCATATAACCTTGCAAACGAGTACGTTGTGGGTATCTGGACTGTGAAAGGATTGCCATGAAGAGTGGTACACGCAGGTCTAGCTACGTGCAGCCCTTTCTGCCTTGTTTTTCTCTGCTAGGAATGCACTCGAGACATACACCCACGCAACATTGTGCTGCATCAGCACAATAAAGTAAAGGGACCGTTTCTGTATTTTTCTAAATTTAATTTAGCACAATTGTTGCCTTTCTGGAAATTAATCCCTACCTGGAATGTTAAAGGGAAGTAGGCATTTCTTTTTCCGGTGTATATGTGGTGGGGGGAGTAATCTTTTTTTCCCCTTCTTTCTCTCTCTCTCTCTCTCTCTCTCTCTCTCTCTTCCCCCCCCCCCACTTGCCCAAGGCTTTGAGGCTATCAAAGCAGCAAGGCTTGTGCTTATTGGTAATTGTCTATTGCATTGTCTGTGATGCTTCTAGATCACAATCTCCACATTTTAATTTGTAATGACTATACTTCAATCATTGAAGAGAAAGGCGTCCTTTCCCTTCCGCCCCTCTAAGAGATGCATTTATTTTTTCTTCCATTGCAGATGTAGGAATGAGGGTCGGAGCAGACTATCAAGCTCGCATCCCTGACTTTGATCCTGGTAAATATATATATATATATTTAAAATATATTTGTAACTTGGTATGTCTGATGTTTTCAAAAATGGGAGTTTATTGCTTGTGTTCGTTATAATGAGAATGAATTCTGTTGAATATTATTTGAGAGTGAAAGGAGGAGAGTTGCTTTTGTGAAGGTTAAAGGTGTAGGATTTTCTTTGGCACCCCTCCCCCAAGGCTTTGTGCAGCTTGTTCGTGGTCACTGAAGGTTTGCAGAGCCAGCTTTTGATGTTTGGAAGTTGAAATAAGCAGGCCTAATGCGTGGAGAAGGTGGCTCTTATCTTCTAAGTAAGAAAGGAAGGATTTAAAATTTTCAAAAACTTATCTGTCTTGCATCTATAGTAGTTTGAAAAGAGTATTTTAATCCAAGAATATTGAAAAACCATGCTTCCTTGATTTTCCAGTATTTAAAAGTGGGGAGTAATGAAGTTTTCAATATAATAAGCAGTACTTCTGTTCACCATGTGATGGAATAGACAAACTTGCACTTCTTGATACTGACTTATCTCAGTCTTAATTTGCATGTACTGTGTTCGCAGGGCATCACTATTATCCAAACATAGTCTTATTATTTATTTTATTTATTTGTCACAACAGTATATATAAGCATAAGCATGAAATAACTATACGATATATAAGCCTATATATAAGCATAAGTATGTAATAACTATGCAAAATTGGATACAATCAAGGGAATGGTGCTCTTATGCACATCCCTTACAGACCTCTTAGGAATGGGGTGAGGTCAATAGTAGATAGTTTTTAGTTAAAGCTTTGGGGATTTTGGGAAGAGACCACAGAGTCCTAACCATGTGTACAGGGAAGCACTACTAACTCTTCCGTAAACCTGGACAATCTATGTCAGTTGATTACTGCTGCCAATAATGGCACCCTTCTCTTGAAACTATTATTTCATTTTAAGGTGATTCTGAATCTTATGTTTTAAAGAAGAAGCAAACTAATTATCTTTTTTAGAAATATTTTATTATTGCTATTAAAATCTTATCAATTATAGATGTTTAATTTTATAGTTAGAAAACTGGTTTCAACAATAAAAGATTTGGGTTTAGTTTTGTTGTACCTGTCATATATACTGCTGGCTTTTGTTTTGATTCGTCATATTTTAAAATATTGTCAGTGGCTGGATTCTTGATTTTAAAAGTGCTTTGTACTTTTGCATATTTAATATAAATTAAATAATACCCTAAACAATGCTAGGAAAAGAAGAATTTGCAGTTGAAGTATTGTCCATTCTTAGTTTGTTGTGTTTCTTGTTGGTTCCCAGAAGTTTCTTTGATATGCCATTTAGACATTTAACAAAAGTCACACCTCTTTTACAACCTATTTGCCACTTCACAGCTGTTATTGTTCTTCTATGATGATAGAGTCCCTAATATTTAGTATGGTTGTAGATAATTTGGGAATATCATATTTGTTTACAGTTCATCCATTTGGTCTAAATCAGTGATACAACTATAAGAGAAGCATAAACTATCAGATAGGTTGCTGAGGGCTGAAATGTGGAACACAATCTCATAATCAACTAACTCTAATTATGTGTTCTATAAACCTTCTTGAGTCAAATGATTAATAATTTCACAGAACTGGGTATTTACAAGAAAATAACAGTAGATGATACCAACCATCTAATAGCTTTTTCTCTCTGACCAACTTAACTTCCAGGATTATTATGTTTGTCATTTTAAAATACATGAGAAAATATTATATCCTGAACTTATCTATTCATGTAAAATGTGGTATAAAAAGTGGTTTACACTATCGCATCCAAATTTCCTCTCAGTGTTTCAAATCTAGGATTAACATTTTGAAATAACCTAACCATACTATAATGCTTCTTAAGCAGTGCTATTAAAGATGTGTAGAATATTTTAAGGATGGATTGCCATTAGTATTTGGTGCCTATAGTGTGCCAGACTATTAAGAATTGTCTTGATTTCTCATGTAACCTCTTTCCCTAAGTTTACTTTCATTTTTTTTGCTTAATAGATTAAAGCTATGGATTTGGTTTTTATATATTTTACCTAGTTGTTTTCTTTAATTGAATTCTTTCTACTATTTAAATTTTACCAATTTTATCTTCACCCTGTTTACTTTCTGATACTGAAAAGTATCAGGTGAATAGCAATAACAATAGCACATAGACTTACATACCACTTCATAGTGCCTTACAGCCCTCTCTAAGTGATTTACAGAGTCCTCATTTTGCTCCCAACAATCTGGGTCCTCAAGTTACCCACCTCGTTCAGCATTGAACTGCTAGCAGTGAGCAGAATCAGCCTGCAGTACTGCATTCTAACCACTGCACCACCACAGCTCTTATCATATTTTTATGGTAATATATGATACTCTATTACTCATATTTTTTCTGTTCCTTAGGGAATTTGAAGCATCAAAGTCTAAACATTTTCTTATGAGAAATCACCATTTGTGTTAGATGGCATGTTACCTAAAGATATTTTCTTCATTTGCACTTATCCATGACATGAACATACTCTGGCAATCTTTTTTTTCCTTCTTTTCATGGCATTATGTTCATCGTGACCCATACCTGAGATAATTAAAGTTGCCCTCAGCTGCTCCTTGACAAAATAATATTTCCTCCTTTAAGCAGACAACAAGCTGTGGTAATTTTGCTGTGGAGTACAATCTGATATGTTTCATCAACTGAAACAACTATCACACTTGGCCAATAAAAAAAAATTTCTTATCTATCAGCATGGCATCTATTGGGCACTTTAGGTGGTATGAAGTATATGCCTTTTCTCTCTAGCTTTAGAGAGAAAAGTGACTCTATCAAATTGGGCTCTCTGCATCCTTGGGCGGGGAGGGGAGAGCTCAGCTTCAAAGCTTGGATGAGTATAACTAGCAGCTGATCAGCAATGAAAGCAGAAAAGTTGCAGAATGATGCAGGATATGCAAGAAAGAGAGGTTTCTAGTCATGCTTTATAGTGAAACTTCTCCAGTGCCTGTCAACTTTTGTTTGGGCTGCTCTTGATCATGAATGTAGTACTGTGCAGGAAGAGCACTGAAGCCATGTCAAAACGGAAAGCAAGTATCAGTTGATAATCAAACTCCCTTTGAATGGTGCTTATGCAAAATATATGTGCAGAATCAGAGCAAATTTCAATAAAAGACTAAATCTACCATTCTTTCCCCTCAAGGCCTAGCACCATCCCATGTTAAGGAGAGAATTTGGTAAACAATTTAATGTCAACTGGAGATATAATGGAATGGAAAAGAATGTCTTTCGGTCTACGTTTTAAAATGTCCAACGTGTCATAAAGAGAACACTATTTGCAGATGTTCTGTCTGTTCCAGGTTAAGTATTGCTTGAAACGGGGCAGCAAATTTTATGTTGAGACAGACATATAGTGCTTCAACTTTGTCAAAAGAAAGAACCCAAATCTAACTTGGGGACACAAGCAAAATCCAAAAAGAAATCTATCAGCAATTAAGAACAAATAAAATTGTCTGAGTGGTAAAATATATAGAATTAAACTCTCATTTGATTAAAAAAGATGGGAAATTGAAGAATTTTCTTTGGTGACTTATAAAATCTTTCACTAATAAGGCTTGCAGGGAAGCTAGGGCCCTGGTGAAAGGAAAATCCTGAAAAGAACCCAGAAAACGTATGGAAATTTTTCTCTTTTATTGCTGCTACTACTACTATAACATCGTTCTTTGTGTTTTTTCTGAAATAGTTGGAGAAATGAAAAGATCATTATAAAATGTTTCCTAAAAGGTTCTTTTCAAATTAAGATAAAAAATGTGTTCTGCTTGGAAATACATCAAATTAACAAAATACAGTATTAACATTGCTTAACATATTTATGAATAAAAGAATTAAATTAACAAACCATGAAAGGAGAGTGAAGCTTATTCCAGACAAAATAGATTTATATGACATGCTAAAAGTTTTTAAAAGGCTCAGAAGTCAAATTGCTGGTAGTATTTTAGATTCAGAAAAACTGAAATAATTAGCTATCACTTTATATGGCAAATATTATTCCCTCTTTTTTTTTTCTCAGCTTGTTTTGCCTTTGAAATGAATGCTTTTTGTATCTGGTATAACTGGAAAACAAAGTCCACATTATATAACATTTTTCTTTTATTGTTTCAATTTCTTGTTTTCAGATGAGTTATTTGGTGTCTTTTTTCTACAATTTGAAATAAGAAAATATGCTAAATTCCTAGAATTGCTAGTTTTTGTTGCAACAAAAATTAAAAAAATGTAAAGTTAAATTAAATCAATAAATGTATAATTATTGCATGATTCAATTATATTTTTCAGTTTTATTTACTAAGAATATTATATCTATTTTGCAAAGAATAAATTTTATAACTGAAGAATTCTTCCAAACTATTTTTTTCCTCAGATTTGAGAAAAATGTTGTTGCTTTGAAATTTCTAGAAATGTTGTATTTCTAGATTAATCCTATGCAATATTTTAGCTCCAACATTATCTTATATAATTTTTAATATCGTATAAAATGTTCTTGAATTTTTAATACTGGTATTAAAGTTTTTACAATAAAAATAAAAGTGTAATAATTCTGCAGGGTGGTGGTTTGGTAATGTTACAGAATAATTACCTTTTCCTTCTATTAAGACTGAAATTTATTTTTAGAAAAAAAATTATTTTTATTTGTTACCCTTGTTACCTTGTTTTGTTATGGCTATAATTACGAATTGCAGTATAGATGCCCAGAACCCAGCTGGGTGCTTTATCATGTCTTCTCTTTTAGTAATTATCTTCAAGGATATTAATAGAATTCCTCAGCTAGAATACAGGTAGTCCTTGGGCTACAACAGCAGTTGGGACCAGAAATTGTGTCACTAAATGACATGGTCAAAAGGGCAATGTCACGTGACCACGCTATTTATGGTAATTCCGGCAGTCCTTGTGGCTGCCGTTAAGCAAGGACCGCTCATGACTGCGACTTCCAACTTCCTGACAGCATTCCCATTGATTTCACTTGTGGTGAGCCAGCTGGAAATGTAAGAAATTGTGATCATGGGGATATTTCAACAGCTGCAACTACAAGGATCCATCATAGATACCATTCATTCAGTGCCATCATAACTTTGAACAGTTGTTGAACAAATGCTCGTGTTCCAAGAACTACCTGTATCTACCTTTGTGTCCTGGTTTTCTTCATTGATCATATGATCATTTTATTTACTGACTTGCCAACTATGGTAATTTTTAGATGCTTCTGCACAGAAATGATTCTGTGTCACAGTCAGATTTTATGTCATATACAAACTATTTAGTCATTATTTTTTTTATATATATATACAATACATTTATTTATTGCAATTTATATGGCTGCCATCTCAAATTCATAATTGAGCAGCTAATAAAAATTTAATATACAGCTTTAATAAATTTTCTCTGTTTTCTGCAGTTATGGTGGTTCTAGATTTTATCTCAGTTTGAAGATATTAGTGCTTGTGATTCTTTATTTTCTTGTTTTGAAAATATTCTTAGGCTTTTTGCTATAAATTGGAAGTGTCTTGATGAAACCATTCGTCATCTTCAGGCTTCAGCTTCGTGCTTCTGGGAGCAAGAAGCACAAAGCTGAAGCCTGAAGATGACGAATGAGACTTCGTCGAAACGTCGCCAAGACACTTCCAATTTTACACGGGAGAAAACCCGAACAACCAAAGACCTATATACAAACACCCGTGAAAACCTCAGAAAACATATATATATATGTGGACCCCTCCAATCCATACATGCAGCAGACTGACACCCACTACGAAGATGTAGCACGACCACGAACACGAAGCCAAACAGCAGCAGTGCAGCTCACCAGCTCAAATCCCCCTGCAACTCAGACTAATCTGAGCACAACCAAGTCCCCACCCAAACAGGACACACCCCCAGCCAATCAGAGCACAAAAAAACCCCCATCCAATCAGAGCACAGCCAAGCTCCCACCCAATCAGTTCAAACCCCCACTAGCAGTTAAAAAGGAAGAAACAGCTGCAATCACACATTGCTCCCAGAAGCACGAAGCTGAAGCCTGAAGATGACGAATGAGACTTCGTCGAAACGTCGCCAAGACACTTCCAATTTTACGCGGGAGAAAACCCGAATAACCAAAGACCTACATACCAACACCCGCGAAAACCTCAGAAAACATATATATATATATATATATACAATACATTTATTTATTGCAATTTATATGGCTGCCATCTCAAATTCATAATTGAGCAGCTAATAAAAATTTAATATACAGCTTTAATAAATTTTCTCTGTTTTCTGCAGTTATGGTGGTTCTAGATTTTATCTCAGTTTGAAGATATTAGTGCTTGTGATTCTTTATTTTCTTGTTTTGAAAATATTCTTAGGCTTTTTGCTATAAATTGGATTCAGAGTTAATCATACTAAAACAGATCCATTTAAATCGGCAAGTCATGACACATCCTTCTGATTTCAATTGATCTCTGAATGTGATTCCTTCCATATCCAGCAACACATATAGGAGGAAAGATTAGTGGGGAAAGATTAGTCACTGTTCTCGCAATCCATGATATCTGCACCTTGGGATGGAAGTAGATTTCATCTTTGATTACCAAATACTCATATTTATATAGCATCAGAAATGCTTGAACTTTTATTGCTGACTGAATTCCGCCCCTGTTAGATTAGGTACATGCAACTGAGGTTGACAATCAATTGCCCATGTCTTGTTGACTACATATCTTATTTTAGGCATGCTAATTTTGTTTCTGCTGTTTTCTCATCTTTCTCTTTTCTGCCTTGGGAGACTTCTTCAGCTTCTTTTCTGATCACATTTCCACATCATGCTTATGTAGATTTATTATTAAGCAGTGACTCCTTTCCTTGAGTGAGTATGGCAAGTAAGCTATATGGGATTTTTGGCCTAGATTAGCATGATGTAGGAATACAGGGCTATGAATTTATTTGCTTTCATTAAACTAGAGAGACTTTTTTTTAAACTTTCTGTGGCTTCAATATCAGGCTTCTAGTTTAATGATGCAACAGTCAAATGTTTATGTATCATGCCTAAAATAGGCTAAGTGAACTATAGTCAGCATTTTAATCATGCATATAGAAGAAAGGGGCAGACAAATTAAATGCATAATCATGAGATTGGATAAACAATGTGCAAATCTACGCCTTTTTCCCCCTATCAAGGACTACTTGATCAGGAACTTATTTGTAATTTCTTATGTCATTTTTAAAAATTATTCTAACATTTTATATGGCCAACAATCTTAAATACATAACTCTGGGCAACAAACAATCAATTAAAAAATCTATATAAAACTGTACCATCATCAGTACTCCAAAGCAAAGAAGACCTGAGGCATTATAATTACCCAAAATAGAGAAATGTGAATTGAGCTTGAGCTCCCCAACATCCTAATCCTAATGCCCTAAGGGGGGGGGAAAAAACCCCAGCCCTAGGTCCTCAAAGCCTTTCAGAAGATACTATGGGTCAAGGTCTTCTAAATCTCAGAGATGTGTGATAAGGCATGCCTGCTTAGTCCCGCAAGATGACACTATTTAGTAGTGGGAACCTAAGTATGCCTAAGTATCTGTTAGATTATGTTCTTTGGCCAGTCTGCTTACCTGGTGCGGGAACATTTATTTAGTGAATAATAAGAGTGACATAAGGATGTGGTGGCTCAGTGGCTAAGATGCTGAGTTTGTCAATCGAAAGATCGGCAGTTTAGCGGTTCGAATCCCTAGTGCCGCATAACAGGGTGAGTTCCCATTACTTGTCCCAGATTCTGCCAACCTAGTTGTAGAAAATAGAAAATGCCCACCTAGTAGAAAAATAGGGATCACCTTTGGTGGGAAGGTCATAGCGTTTTGTGCGCCTTTGGCATTTAGTCATGCTGGCCACATGACCACAGAGATGTCTTTGGACAGCACTGGTTCTTCGGCTTTGAAACCGAGATGAGCAAACACCCCTTAGAGTCGGGAACGACTAGCACCTATGTGTGAGGGGAACCTTTACCTTTTACCTTATGAGTGACATATAAAAAATAAATTCCTTCCCCCATCAGTGTGGCCTAAAGCTTTCTATTCCCAGTTAGACAATTTTCTTTTCACCTCATAATAGGATAAATTTGGAGCTAGTGGTAATCTTCAGCTCTAAAATTTCACATCATTTTTATTAATGATGTGAAAAACTAATAGCAGTCCTTCAAGAGGGATTGAATAGTCTTACAGTTGGAAAATTTTGCTTTAAGTTTTTTTCAGGAAATTTTTCATGGCATTTAGTGTTATGAATTAGTAATGATTCCATTTTCTGGGATTTTTTTATTTTCCAACCTAGTCTAAAATCCTGGGATTTTCTGGTGGCTTCCTATCCAAGTAGTAACCAAAGGCGATGCTTCATAGATTTTCAAGATAATCTAGAAGATGCTACTAGCTACGACAGTAGTTTGAGAAGCAATTCCTTATTAATGTAAAGAATGCAATATATTCCACAAGCTCATAAGAAAATAGATGTTCAGTTTGGATTTCAGATTTAATTTTATTTATTATTATTTATTGTTTATATTTATATACCGCCCTATCTCCCAAAGGACTCAGGGCGGTTTACAGGCATTTAAAAGCAAGAAATACAATAAATACAATTCTAAAAACAATTAAAAAACTTATTCAAAAGCCTTAATTAAAAATATAAAAATTAAAACCCAAGATAAAACCCATAAACTAAAATCTAACTCAGTCCTGCGCAATTAAATAGATATGTTTTAAGCTCATGCGGAAGGTCCAAGGTCCGGAAGCTGACGAAGTCCTGGGGGCAGTTCATTCCAGAGGGTGGGAGCCCCCACAGAGAAGGCCCTTCCCCTGGGCGTCGCCAGACGACATTGCCTCGCTGACGGCACCCTGAGGAGTCCCTCTCTGTGAGAGCGCACGGGTCGGTGAGAGGTATTCGGTAGCAGCAGGCGGTCCCGTAGATAACCCGGCCCTATGCCATGGGGCGCTTTAAAGGTGGTCACCAAAACCTTGAAGCGCACCCGGAAGGCCACAGGCAGCCAGTGCAGTCTGCGCAGGATGGGTGTTATACGGGAGCCACGAGGGGCTCCCTCTATCACCCGCGCAGCCGCATTCTGGACTAACTGCAGCCTCCGGATGCCCTTCAAGGGGAGCCCCATGTAGAGAGCATTGCAGTAATCCAGGCGAGACGTCACGAGTGCGTGGGTGACTGTGCACAGGGCATCCCGGTCCAGAAAGGGGCGCAACTGGCGCACCAGGCGAACCTGGTAAAACGCTCTCCTGGAGATGGCCGTCAAATGATCTTCCAAAGACAGCCGTTCATCCAGGAGGACGCCTAAGTTGCGCACCCCCTCCATCGGGGCCAATGACTCGCCACCGATGGTCAGCCGCGGATTTAGCTGACTGTACCGGGATGCCGGCATCCACAGCCACTCTGTCTTGGAGGGATTGAGCTTGAGCCTGTTTCTCCCCATCCAGACCCGTACGGCCTCCAGACACCGGGACAGCACTTCGATAGCTTCGTTGGGGTGGTCCGGCGTGGAAAGGTACAGCTGGGTGTCATCCGCATACAGCTGATACCTCACGCCGAAACCACTGATGATCTCACCCAGCGGCTTCATGTAGATGTTAAACAGAAGGGGCGAGAGGATCGACCCCTGCGGCACCCCACAAGTGAGGCGCCTCGGGGTCGACCTCTGCCCCCCTGTCAACACCGACTGCAACCGGTCGGAGAGATAGGAGGAGAACCACCGATAAACGGTGCCTCCCACTCCCAATCCCTCCATTTTTTCCTGTTACCTCTCGTTAATCATTTTGCAAAGATAGATGATAATAGCTGTCTTCCATACGCATTAGTTATGCCCTTCCTGACATGGTGTTAAGAGCTTTACCTTAAGGTA
Organism: Ahaetulla prasina; assembly: GCF_028640845.1. Classification (NCBI taxonomy): domain Eukaryota; kingdom Metazoa; phylum Chordata; class Lepidosauria; order Squamata; family Colubridae; genus Ahaetulla; species Ahaetulla prasina. The sequence goes on from NC_080539.1 coordinate 55,712,629, forward strand.
ACTTTTTCCTAATGGGGATGAGAACTAAGTGTATTATTCTAAATGCTCAGCGCATGAAATTATTTTAGTTGTACCAAGGTTGATTACTTTTGAAAGCAAAGTTCTCATTGGAGTGAATTCCAGCCTATGCTACTTGAATAAGTTTTCCATTGTTTCTGTTTCATTACTTACAAGGCAGTGGTGGGTTTCAAAATTTTTTTACTACCGGTTCTGTGGATGTGGCTTGGTGGGCGTGGCATGGCTTGGTGGGTGTGGCAGGGAAAAGATACTGTAAAATCTCCATTCCTTCCCCAATCCAGGGGAAGATTACTAAAAAATCCCCATTTTCTCCCAATCAGCTGGGACTTGGGAGGCAGAGAATAGATGGGGGCAGGGCCAGTCAGAATTTTTACTACCGGTTCTCCGAACTATTCAAACTTTCCGCTACTAGTTCTCCAGAACTGGTCAGAACCTGCTAAAATCCACCTCTGTTACAAGGTGAAAAACACAGGATTGTTTTATTCAATTGCATATTAGCAATAAAACGTCAATCAGGTTATGCTTCAGCTTTGACTTCATAAATTTTAATGTTTTTATTATCTGAATTGAGTGTTCTTTGAAATACTGAACATATTAACTTGTCTTTCAGGAGCTACAAAATACACAGATAAAGACAATGGAGGAATGCTTGTGTGGTCTCCTTATCATAATATTTCTGATGCCAAATGTAAGTTTGATAAACTGCATTAAATAGAATCCTGGGAATTAATATGTATAAGGATTACATCACAGATTATAAATCACAATATATAAAACATTTAATTGCACAAATTAATGTGAAACTGTTGTACAGGTGATAAAGCATAGTTTTTTGCTCTCTCTCTATATGATCAGTCAACAATCAATTGTTACCTCTCTGTGGATATTGTATTGATTTCTATTTTAAAATGCTACTTGGAATTTTAAAATGTGCAGATGCATGTACTGCTTTCACTAAAAAAATCATCAGATTTTTAAAAAAATACTTTTTAAAAGGTACATCTCGAGTGCTATTACAATTTTGTGTTTTGACCTCAGTGCAATTAATAAGTTAAATTTTCAGGATGTAATTTACTTGTCTAGCAAAAATTATCCAATCTGGTAAAATATTGAAAATATATCCCTGCATTTGATATGAATACTAGATTGACAGACATGTGATGTGACATAAAATCAGGCATAGTGACAAGCAATAATCTTCTGTAGCAGGGGTCTCCAACCTTGGCAACTTTAAGCCTGGAGGACTTCAACTCCCAGAATTCCACAGCCAGCAAAGCTAGCTGGGGAATTCTGGGAGTTGAAGTCCTCCAGGCTTAAAGTTGCTAAAGTTGGAAAGCCCTGTTCTATAGCATACTGTGCATCTGGAACATCATGCAACAGCAAACCAAATATATATATGTGCCCAGTATTCTGATGCTTCTGAATCTGGAGTTTTAGATGAAGCATTGATTGGTTGCAGTGTATGCTGCTGTATTATAATCAATTAATGATGACTTAGAACAAAATAAAGTAAAATCAGTATCAATATAAAAAATTGAAGTAAATAACACATCCTAATAGATAATGACCAAATAAATCTGATTCCAGGTGTCATTCAGTTCCCAGGGGCTCTGAAAGGATATAGCCTATATTAGCTTCCAGAATAAATAAATGTATTAATCCAACATGAATATATGTGTATGTACTGTTATCATCTAGATACTTAGAATTTTTATGCAGTTTATCTCTGACATGGTAATGTAAGAGTATTATTTTGGTCAGAGGCTCATATATCTAGTATGGTGTCCTTGCATGCTAATATATATATATATAGCCAGTTTCATATATTGCATGATTGGCTTATGGATTCATGAACCCCTGTTCAATAGTCCCTTGCTTCAAAAGTACTTATAGATTCATGAATCCATGTTGCTATATTTTCCAGTTACCAAAAGAGGAAGGATTCCTAATTGTATAACTGTAGGATTTAATTCTTTTAAGAGTTAGATTTTAAGAGAAAAATGTTTTTTTTAAAAAATGGGGGAAATGACAGTTAAAATCATTTCAGTTTTGTCCTAGATTGTTGAATATGCCATAGTACCTAGTATGTTTAAATATCGGCATCTCCATTCAGAAAATTAGTTGCTCCAGTGTTAGAGAAATGGCATCAAATTAACAAATATATCATATTTTCATGTTGCATATTTCAGGGCTTAAATAAAGTCTGCCCTTCTAAATGAAATATTCTTGCTCCCTGGCTTTTATCAGACTTTCTGAACATGTCACATTTATCTTTCCACATTAGTTTTATACTTTTAGCTCCCTTCGTCTGATTCTCCTCTTTCCTTGCTACCTTATTTAACCATACAGATATCTAAGCTGTTCTTCAATAAAGATCAACAGTGCAAAAAAGGAAACACTGCATTGAATCTCCTTATATTGCACTCATATTTGAGTGTAATATTATTTCACTGAAGCAGAAAAGAAGCTAGAAAGAAGAAAACCCAAAATACCCATGCAGCTGATGAAAAGGTGTTTGAAAGCTCTTGGGTAGTAATGAATTGGATTTTAGACTTTCCATAGAATTACTTCAAGTTGGGCCTTTTTATGCTTATTGTTGGATTTTTTTACTGCACTTGAATCAATGTAGGATTGCAGTTTTGATCAACAGTTTTTTTCTATTCCTATAGAATCTTTTCAGTATATACATTTTTAGAGAACCATATAATTGAAGCAGGATATAAAGATAAACAAATAAAATGATAATTAACATGAGCACAAATATTTATTTCAGTATTTAAATAAACCAGAATGGAATAATATGGGTGAATGTAATCGGGATCCATGATCCTAAAATGTGTTTTTTTTCTGTAAATGTATTAGAAAATAATTCTAGCATCCTTCTGTTACACAGTGGATGAATACATTGCTATAGCAAAGGAAAAACATGGATACAATGTGGAACAGGTAAGAGTTTAATTAGTACAGACAATTTAGCATTTTTTTTCCCAGGGCTTTGTTAAGTAAAACCATATAATCATAAAATAGGGTGTATTGTTTGAGAAAACAGAGAAAAAAGTAATGTTCCATCTTCTATTCCTTCTAAAGGAAGTAAAAGGGAAAAGAGGAACATTCCAATATCCCCAGGGAAGAGCTCTATAATAAAAGGGTCACTGGTAAAAGTCTCACTTCTGATATCAGCTAACCTAACTTCCAAAATGAGTGGAATGTAGTGTTAAACTTCGGATTTAATTTAAATATAAAAGGGGAAGATCTTCAAATTACCTCAGTGTCAGCTTAGTTAGAAAATGAATGAAGCCTATGGACAATTAAAACGTCAACTCCCATTAGATCTAGCCAGCACTGTCAGAGATGATGGCACTAAATATTTTAGTCCCAAATTACAGTTTTATTTATTTAATCAAGTATACTTATTTCAGTGTAAATATTACTTGAGTACTGTAGCTCAACAGATACTCTTCAACAATCTACTTGAAACTTCTCCTTTGTGAGAATAATTCAATAATCTGGAAAAGGCAAAATTCATTTTTTTAAAGTAAACTCTTTGAACTTGATTGTAGTTCAGTGCAGGCTACAGAATGTAGAATATAAGCAGAAGCAAAGGATTAAATGGCAGTTACGTTGTTTGCAACAATATACTGTACGATGTGAAACTTTCCATTTCTTTTTTCTCATCAGAATATATAGTTTGTATTGGAGAAAGTATCAAAAACATTAAGTGCAACTAGGTGGGTAAAATGTGCCTTCTGACAAACCTGGATGTGATCTTGCACATCATTAAGATAAGAAAGTAAAAGGTCAATATGGCATACCATAAAACTTACACCTGTTTGGTTCTTTTTAAAGGCACTTGGCATGTTGTTCTGGCATAAGCACAACATTGAGAAATCCCTTGCAGATCTCCCGAATTTTACTCCTTTTCCAGATGAGTGGACGGTTGAAGATAAAGTCCTTTTTGAACAAGCTTTCAGTTTCCATGGAAAAAGCTTTCACAGAATTCAACAAATGGTAAGGAAATAAATGGCTGCCCCCCACCCCCTTCAGAGTATTCACAAAGGTCAAGAGAGTAAGTGGTATATAATTGAAGTCAGGCAAACTACAGTATGGCATGCTAAAAAGCATATTTTTCTTTCCCAGATAAAAATTCAATCTTATTTTATTTTGATCTAGTGGGCATATACAGAAATTAAACTGAAAGGAAAAATTCAAATTCATTGAAATAATACAATAATGATGCCATAGAAAAACATTTTCCCCAAATTAAAGATTCTTCAGATAGGAGTTTAGAAATATTCAGAATAAGTGGCATAAATTTGTAAAATATGGAAATTAATAAAAAATGTACAAAAATTAAAAGAAATTTTTAAAAATTACAAAATGGATGAAAAGATACAAAATCATATTTCCTGTTGATTGCATTTAAGAACATGAGAATAAAATAAAGATGAAGTGAAATAGTAAATGAGCTCTTGTTAGGAAAGTTATCACACTGAAAGTACTTCTTTCTGTTTTGGGGAAAGGAAGGATCATTGCACAAGGCTGCAAAATCCAAGTGATGCAGGTACACTCAACCAGTCTCTTCTTAAAAGCAGACGTGTGTATGTGTGTGTAGAGACAGATACAGAGAGATACAGATACAGAGAGAGAGAGAGATTATATTGATGTATAATATTTCCAATGATTACTTGTTATTGGTTAAATTGTGCATTTGGTACTAATTAAAACTGACCATATACTTAACTAATTAGTGAAATACATGTTGGTGTGTTATTTATTCTTTTTCATTTATAAAAGTTAAGATCTACATGTATTCATTCCTAATTTCTTTTTTTTCAGTTGTGAAGATATATTTAACAGTAATATAAATCTGTCTTTCAAGTTTCATCCCTTAACAGAAGTTAGAATCTGAGCCGACTTTAGCTTTAAAAAATAGACTTTAGAAGTAAAGGGAAAATACTTGTGAGTAATTAGTAATAGATTTATAAGGCTAATTGTATTTCATCAGAATTAATGATTAAGGTAAATTCCGCTTTCTAAGATTAAGAAATATTTATGTATCCTACTTTCCATCAGAAGAGGATGTACCTTTTATGGCAATGTTTCTCAACCTTGGCAACTTTAAGATGTGTAGACTTCATTTCCCAGCCAGAATGGCGACTGGGAAAGTCTGGGATTTGAAGTCCACACATCTTAAAATTATACCTTAGGATTTAAGGTTTTTTTTCACACATTCTAAACTATGTGCCAATTTTCCCATAGCATTTATAATTAGTGTCTGCATACTCTTACCATGTTTCAGCTTCCGGACAAGACTATTGCAAGCCTTGTAAAATATTACTATTCCTGGAAGAAAACACGTTCTAGAACAAGTTTAATGGACCGCCAGGCTAGAAAACTAGCTAATAGAAATAATCAAGGTGATAGGTAAGCAGTGCAATATGTGTTTTAAACAAGTAACCTGTTTAGAGAGAGTTTAGAGAGAGTTCTGTTTGTTTTTGTTTACCTTTGACTATTTCTAGTTTAAGGGAATAGGTTCTGTGCCAGTTTTGCCAATTTTGGTGCTTTCAAGTTTGTTGAAAGTATAGATCCCAGCACCGCAAACTGAAATTCTGGGACTTAAAAGTTCCCCACATTTCTGGAGGACTTCCAGTTGGGGAAAACTGTTCTATTTCTCTCTATCTGTTTTGTTAAGCAGATGGAAAGCCCGTTTCTTTATATCACTGCATAGAAGTTGTTAAATTATAGCCACAGATATTTTTGTGTTATAACCAATGAAAATAAAATGACATGCCATATACAGCATTTTTGACCTGGTGATCTCACATCTATAGTTTTTCTATTGTTAGAAATAGCTGAACACTTCTTAAAGTACCCCCCTTCCTCCCAGTTGAGTCTAAAAAATATTTAGAAATTTCTAGATATCTTACAAGGTAGAAAGGGGTTCTTTAAGATTTTTTTAGCCTGTTTCTATAATTATGTGGATTTGTTTCGATCATTGATAAAGCAATATGATTTTAAAAACCTCACACAATAAAGACAATTCACATTTTCTTTCCAATGCATGCATACAAGACCACAGCAATCAATTGTGACTATAGTGAGTGGTAGTCAACGTTTCTGTTTCACACTAGACTTCACTAGACTTCATTTGTAACTAATGCAGATTTCTGAACAGATAACATATCCATAGTTTAGGGAAGACTACTAGTACAGGTACTGATTTTTCCCTCAACCTTTCTGCTAGTTTTCATAAAAGTGAAATGCTTTTTCATACCTTTCCCAATATTTCTGATTGCAGCAGGGCACATGACACTGTATTATGAACCAAGTATTTCAATAATCTTTTAGCCATTCCAAAGCAGGTATTTTCTTAGGAAAATTATTAGATGATAGTGTGAGGTCTCTTACATTTTATACCTTCAGAGACGGTATCCTTAATTGCAGATTTCTTGTAAAATGAGTAGGGGTTTTGAACAGTCTTGCACATGAGACTGAGATGCTTTAAATAAACAGGATATGTTTTGATTTATTTAGTATGGATATATTGCTTAAAATTATTTTAAAACTAATATTCATATAATAAAAGACATGAAATTTTAATAATTTGTAGTTGTGTATTTAAAAATAACTGAATTAGTACTATTTAAAATTAAAGTGACATTTTAACATATAGAGTACAATAAACACAAAGTCTATTTGAGCACTTAGGGCATTGAGTTGTGAAAATAAATATTAACTAATCATTTTCAATCCTCAGTGATGATGATGTTGAAGAACCTCACCCTATGGATGGAAATGATAGTGATTATGATCCCAAAAAGGAAAATAAAAAAGAGGTAATACAAACTGAAGTTAAATTGCCACCTGAATTGGAGGTTCTGTTTTTATTGCTATAGTTTGGTCTTCAGATGCTGCAATCAGCGATAAGGATATTATGACATCGTAAAGGAACTTTGGCAGGGATTTTTGATCTCTCCCTCACCCTGCATTTATGAGCAGAATTTAAGTTTTATGAGGTTGCTGAGTATTTCAGAGATTTAATGTAATTAATTTCTTTTCCTGAAAATAGCAATAGCACTTAAGGCTTACATACCGCTTTACAGCAGTCTCTAAATGGTTTACAGAGTCAGCATATTGCCCCCAACAATCTGGGTCCTCATTTTACCCACCTTGGAAAAATGGAAGGCTGAGTCAACCTTGAGTCTGGTGAGACTGGAACGGCCAAATTGCACACTAACCAATGCGCCACAAATACATTGGAATTCGTTTATTTAAAACATGGATATCTGTATCATATAAAAATACATTGACATTTACACTGATAGATACAAAATGTAATTTAATTAACACCTATCATTATTCTTCCTGCCCACTTTTAATGCAAGTATAGTTATTCATTGAGAAATCTCACAAACTACTTATCATTTTAGGGAGTTATGGTAACGTAATGTTTGAGAACTCCCAACTTACCTGATCACATGTCAGCCATGTGTCCTGTTTTTGCCAAGAAAAACCTATACAGCTGGTTTTATTGTGTTGTCTGATCATATGGGATACGAAAAATACGTGTTAAGAAAGATTTTAGAAAAACTGAATAATAAAGTGATACAATTAATGTGATAATTTATTTTTAAAATACAGTATCATGCTTAATTTAAATAGAAACTTTTCAAACATTGCAGGGGAATCATGAACAGCCTGTGCAGTCCAGCAAAATAGGATTAGGTAGAAGAGATTATCAAAGTTTGCAACATCGTCATCATTCTCAGCGCTCTAAATGCCGTCCTCCAAAAGGCATGTACTTAACTCAAGACGACGTGGTAGCGGTTTCATGTAGCCCCAACGCCGCCAATACGCTTCTTAGGCAGTTGGATATGGAGTTGATCTCATTGAAGCGACAGGTATTTTAATTATTAGGTTTACTGGGGGGGGTGTTTTTAATATTTTAGGTTCTAATAAATAGGAAAATCTGAAACATGCCTATGATAGATTAAAAATACATTCAATGTGTGAGTCTCTGGATATTAAAATAGATTCATGAGTTGAGACTTCAGCATAATAATTGGTTTTCTCAAGACTACATAGATAGCAGTAGCAATAGCACTTAGACTTATATTCCGCTTCATAGTGCTTTTCAGCCCTCTCTAAGCGATTTACAGAGTTAGCATATTGCCGCCAGCAATCGGGGTCCTCATTTTACCAACCTCAGAAGGATGGAAGGCTGAGTTAGCTTTGAACTCATTAGGATCAAACTCCTAGCAGTGGGCAGAGTTAAGCAGCAATACTGCGTTCTAAGCATTGTGCCACCCCGACTCTTTATCTAAACTTATTGACTTCAGTATGAGTAAACCCATTGTTTCAGTTTTACTGTGTGGTTTTATCAGTAACTTAATCCTGTATTGAACTTTTAGGAGTTAAGGCAACAGGCTAAAAACCAGACAGTTTTGTGTTCCAGTCCCGCCTGGGCCGTTAAAGTCAACTGGGTGACCTTGGGCCCGCCTCTCTTTCTCTCTTCCTGTTGTGGAGAAATAAAGAGGAAGAAAGTGTGTTGAACTTGAGTTATTTATAAAACCAATAAAGGCAGAATATAAATAAATAAATAATCATATATGATAGAAGTTCCCAAACTTTCTTGGTTCATGGCATTTTAGGGTTTTAGTAATTTTTTTCACAGCACTCTTACTATGTAGTATGCACAGTGTCCAACAGATGTCAAGTATCACTTTATTCCACAGAACCCCTTTGAGTTTGCTGTCGTGTCCAGGAGTGCCTTGCTGCAGTTTGGATCCATATAGCATTTTGATTTCTAGTAGACTCAGTCCCTTTAAACTGGAAAAAAATTGGTCTAAACAGATAATAAATAAAAGTACACTCTTTCTAATGCTTTCCCATTTTCAGCAAGATAAATGTTTAAATGGAGTTATGAATTTATGTAAATACAAAATAGCACAGGGATGGTAAAACATGGAGAAAGAAGAGAAAGCAAGTGGCGATTCTATTCTGTGATGCTTAATCATGAGAATTTAATGAGCCTCTCCAATGAAACAAATAGCCCTGATTCTTAACTAGGTATAAGCAGACAACGATGTTGGTCTCAGGTTTTACACCAGGAATTCAAGATCTCTTTGGAAGCCACTATTTTATTTCTTGCTGTTTATTTTATAGTTTCCATATGCCACCTCAATTAATATAGATTCTAGGGGGTACACTGAAAGAAAATACAATCCTAAACCCATATTAAAACAAACAGTATTAATAATATTTAAATAATCTCACACATTTTACTAACCAGGTTTATTCTTTGTGTGTGGAAGCAGGCAATTGCTTTGCTCCTTGAAACAAGCTTCATCTCTTCAGAATTTTATTTTATTTCACTTTATTTCTGCTTAAGGCCTTTGGTTTAATTTTCAAGTAATCACTTAGCAGTGGATATTTACACTATTTTATAGCAGCTAATTTTCATTCCTGTTTTGTTCATTGCACAAGGTCCAGAATGCTAAACAAGTAAACAGTGCACTTAAGCAAAAAATTGAAGGTGGAATAGATGAATTCAAACCTCCTGAGGTGAGTCACTGAAATGTAGGTGAATTTTCAGTATTGCTATTGTGCTGGGAACCGAAGAGAATTCTGAAAGTATTTTGCTTTGGTGAAAAAAAATTGATAGGAACCCCATATTTTAAAGCATGTTTAAAATGTACCTAAAATATTTTATATGTTTTTTTGAATGACAACATTTTTCAATGCAAGTTCAAAAGCAAATTTCATTCTGTCATAAAACAAAGATGTAAACAGAATTTAACACTTAAAGTATTAACATTTACTTTTGGAAAGGGTTGCTCCAATTGTACTTTTACCCTAGTTTGTAGCCATTAGTAGCATACAAAAATCTAGTGGAAATTTCAGTATTTGCCAGTCTGTAGAATAGAATAGAATAGAATTTTTATTTTTATTGGCCAAGTGTGATTGGACACACAAGGAATTTGTTTTGGTGCATATGCTCTCAGTGTACATAAAAGAAAAGGAAAAGGAAAAAAAATACCTTCATCAAAGGTACAACATTTACAACACAAATGATGGTCATAGGTTGCATTTTAACCCTTAATGATAGCAACAAAAGTTAGTCAAACAGTCATAAGTGGAAAGAGATTGGTGATGAAAACGATGAGAAGATTATAGTAGTATAGATTTAGTAAATAGTTTGACATTGTTGAGGGAATTATTTGTTTAGCAGAGTGATGGCCTTCAGGAGAAAACTGTTCTTGTGTCTAGTTGTTCTGGTGTGCAATGCTCTATAGCGTGGTTTTGAGGGTAGGAGTTGAAACAGTTTATGTCCAGGATGTGAGGGATCTGTAAATATTTTCACGGCCCTCTTCTTTATTCGTGCAGTATACAGGTCCTCAATGGAAGGCAGGTTGGTAGCAAGTATTTTTTCTGCAGTTCTAATTATCCTCTGAAGTCTGTGTCTTTCTTGTTGGGTTGCAGAACCAAACCAGACAGTTACAGAGGTGCAGATGACAGACTCAATAATTCCTCTGTAGAACTGGATCAGTTCTATGAATCAAAATATGAATCAATCATTGTATGAATGATTGTCTCATTTGTTTCAACTCTGGAGTGGATTAGGCCTATAAGGTCTGTTGCATTAAAAAAGAATGGTGACAGCACCTTCTTACAGGATGGGCAATAGCTCAGTATCAGAGCAGTGCATTGCAGGTGGAGGGTTCCAGCTTCCAAATGTCCCTATCATTTTCATGTAAGGTTTCAAAGAATTCTTGTTTAAACTTTGATCAATGCTACCTTTATATAATATGTTTTGGATGTCAGCTGTTATTACTTTAGCTAGCATGCCCAGTAGCAAAGGTTTGTGGGAGTTGTGGTTCAGAATATCTAGAAAGCAACAGTTTGCCTATCACAGAGATAGACCAAGAATCGAATGTTTTAAAATATATTTTTGTATTCCTAATTCAGTTCATGGAGTTCTGGGGAAAGCATATTAAGCTCCTGAAATTGGCAAGCTAGATAATTGAAAGGTGGTCTTGTGGCTGAAATTTTCACAGTTTTCAGATACTTAATGGTTTGCTATGTGCTGTCATTCTTTGTTTCTTAATAGGCAAATCAAAAAATAAATGCCCGTTGGACAACAGAAGAACAACTTCTTGCAGTTCAAGGTACATTAGTGTTACTAATATTTTCTTTCAGATTGTAATTCTTAACATTTAAAAAAAACATTTTTTTAAAAATGTGGCTGTATGTATTTGTGTTTGTTGGGGCAGGAAAGAGTGGCAAATGAGGAAATATATATCATGATACAAATACCTCAACATAGATATTTGCATTCAAATTTTGGAATGCTAATAAATAAGGATGGAATTTGCACTGTGACATAATTTCATCATTTTAAAGTCAGAAAATATGGATAATGTGACTAGTTTAAAATAGAATTAAGGAGATTTTTTTCTGTGCTGCTTTATTAATACAAATGCTTTAAAAAACTGTCAGGCATTACAGTTTATTCAAAAAATGTAAATAAAATGAAAATAATAAGTCGAAAGATAAAATAGAGAGCATAGATTCAGAGTGGCTCACCCATCACAATTGTGAGGACCTACTTTGCTTAAAAGGAGGTGGCCAACTGCAAAAAGACGGGATGACTTTCCTAGTGGGAAAGCTGGAAAAGTTGAGGTGTAGACATTGTTTTGAGAAGCAGGCTTGCTGGAGAGACTTCTGTTAAAAAAATTGTCACTGAAAAGTTTAATCTTATTTTTAAAATACAATTTAAACATTTATCTGGAATATTGAAGATACTGTCCTAATTCTGCATATGCACAAAAAAACCATTGGTTAAATTATTTTTCTTGGCTGAAGGTTCTATATTCATTTCCTTAGTAATTCACCCCTTCAAACCGATAGAATAGTATTGGTCGGTGAACTTATTTCATGGACATTCTGAGTCTCTATTTCAGTATGTTATTTCATTCAGTGGAGTAACATTTCAGTCTGGAATCATCTCTGGAATTATATAATGACTTCCAGTGGATTAGTGGAGTACCAGAGCTTTAGAAATGGATTTATAATCATTTTTAAAATGGTTGGCATCAGCAACTTTTTAATCGAGGCTGTTTTGAGCAGGGTATGACATGCCTCTGGAGTCTGTGTGCTGAGCAATTCCCATTGATAAAGACCATCAGGTTCCTGAGATTTATATGGAACAGGGCTGGCTGAATTAGCCCTAATTGTTTAATAAAATACTCACTCACTTGGCCCTATTATCACTGTAATTGAACCGATTGAACTAGTTTAATTGCTTTTTCACACAATGAGATTGCTTACTGATGAATTTGCTTATCAAGTAAATGAAACAGGCACCACATTTTACTGTTATTTATTCACTCAGACTTCTTTTAGATATCAAGGCCGACGTGAATCCATGCAAAAACTCAGACATTCCATTGAAAGAAGGGGGCTTTTTTTCCCACAGAAACAACTAATGAACAGTTATTCTGGTTATGATTTACCTAATTAAAAAGTTTTGAATCAGATAAATGATAGTGAATTAACTGTGGTACTCGTAGAACTAGTGGTATTCACAATATTTGATCAGTAAAATACACCAACTACAAATAATATTACAGTGTTTTCCCCTGTGATCAATCTTTATAGAAGCACTACTGCTTTTAAAATTGGGGTTTCTTGTTGTAGAGGATATATATATCATGCAGATTTCTACTTATTAATTTGAATCTTAATTATTTATTCTTTTTTAAGGTGTCCGCAAATATGGTAAAGATTTTCAAGCTATTGCTGATGTAATCGGCAACAAGACTGTTGGCCAAGTGAAGAACTTCTTTGTAAACTACAGGCGTCGTTTTAACTTAGAGGAGGTATTGCAGGAGTGGGAAGCAGAACAAGGAACTCTGGCTTCTAATGGTGATGCTTCTGCTTTAGGGGAGGACACAAAAAATGCTAATGTGTCATCAGGAAAAAGTACAGATGAAGAAGATGAGGTGTGTTTCTGTGTACCAAATCTTAAATAAGCACGAGTTCAGCAATGGCATTTACATTTCCTATCAGAAAATGTAATATTTAACTTGAAATGGAATGCTCAGTCAACAGTGTCGGAAGCTTAATGCCTCCTGATTTGTAGAGCTCTCTCCTCATTGGGATTATGTAAACCAAACACTTCCAATCTGGGCTGCCTCTGGTTGTTCCCACAGTTCTAGTGATATTACTAATATGGAAAATATAGCTGAGTAATTCTGAATAGTATTAGATTCTTTTGTTATATTGAAATTTTTATTTCCTTACATTGCTAAATAATTTAGAACTGGTTGTTTCCAAAGAAGGGTTTCTTAGCTATAAATACGGCCAACCTAACAGTACTTTCCTGTTTCTGTAGGTAGCAGCAACCCAAACTGCATGATTATGAAGAATGGCTGCTTTTACGTATTTTATCACTTTATTTATAGGCCCAGATCCCACAGACTCCTCATTGTGTAGGGTCTTCTCCACCAACCCAGGCGTCTACTCCAGCACCAGCAACCCCTGTAACAACTTTGAACCAGCCTCCTCCATTGCTTCGTCCAACCCTTCCAGCTGCTCCAGCTCTCCATCGTCAGCCTCCACCACTACAGCAACAAGCTCGATTTATTCAACCAAGGCCAACCCTAAACCAGCCCCCTCCACCACTCATCCGTCCAGCTAATTCCATGCCTCCTCGCCTAAACCCAAGGCCAGCACTGTCCTCCACTGGCGGGCCACAGCCACCTTCACTTATTGGAATCCAGACAGAATCACAGTCCCCACTGCATTAAACAAATAGGACAGAACTATGGTAATTAAAGTAGTATCAGTGTCTATTTTCCTCAGCTAATGAAGAGGTGAAGGGAGGGAAAGCAAGCTTTCCACAGTATTGAACTGTCACAAAGAAGGTGGAAGTGGATATATAATATGTGAATGATCTGAGTGAGAGAAACTTCAGTGCAGTAGATTATTGCAAAGAAAACCATGTCTACAAAGTCAGCATTTTACAAAACTAACTTCTTTTTAAAAAAGAAAAGAAAATTCGCTGCACTGTGACTTCAACTGGTTTTTAGTCTATTTATTTTATAAAATCCTTTGTATTCAACTTCATGGAAGTAAACCATCTGGGTAGTGTAAGAGTTTCAATTTAAGATTCAAACAGGCTGTAAATGTTGATAAACTGGGGAAATTATTTTTACATTTTCCTATGTTAGGAGCGCAAGTATTACTGACAAGCCTGCCATTCAGATTTTGACAAATACCACCACTTCGTACATTTTTCTAGGCTTGTATTTTCTATATTTCTTCATAAAGTACTTTTCTTCAGTCTACTTGTTGGAAAAGTTTTGAAGAGTGCAAAGCTAAGGTACTAAAGAGGTTCAACTATATTTGTGGTCTTCTGATACTGGAAACATGACTTGCTAGTGCAAACTCTGTGATAGACAGCAAGTGAGTTACCATTTGCATCCAACACTAGTAGCCAGGCGGCTAATAAAGTCACAATTGTCTTCTTTTTAATAAACTTTGTAGTACTACTTCTTACCTGAAATTTTATTCTATTAAGTTCTGGAAATAATTTAGCAAGGAATTCTGAATTCCATACATATAGGGGCACGGTGAAACAGTCAAATATTAAGAATGTTTCCTGCTTCATTTCTTGGGATATCTCAGTCTCTTTTTGCTGTTCCTTGCCAATGCATGTCCCCTCATTTTTTTTCTTGGTATCAAAAAATATGCCAATTCATGCTTTACTTAATCAGTTGGAGTTTATAATCAAAATGACATGCTTTTAATTTTGGGCAAGAAATACCAAGTGGTGAAAATCTATTTTCTGAAAGATGTGCATCTCTTTAATACAATTGACTTCCCCACTTCTTACTAAAGCAACTGTTTTTTAACTTTCAAAGTTAAAATTCAGGATGATTTCATGTATAGCAAAGCTGTACTAGTCTCTTATGTACTGCATTTTACAGCTCAAATATCAAAACTTTTAGACCAACACTTTATCATGATTAAGGTGTTAAAGGGATTTGCCCATTAACTTTCATGTTCTTCATTTTTTAAAATTCTTATTTAAATCAAATTTCATTTGTAGTATATTAAATAGAAATTCCTTCAATGGATGTCTCTTGTACATTATCTGTATTCAACCAGAGTGTTTGGTTTTTAATACTGGCTTTTCAGTGGGGGAGTGGGCAGCATCACTACCCCTTGCCAGAATTCTTGGTACTTCGCTATATTTGACTTTGGTTCCAATGTCAATATTATTCCACTGGAATTCTTCCAATCTGCCATAGTCCTGTTTGTGCATTTTGGCATAACTCTCTAAATACCAAACTATTAACAATGCATCTTCAGTATTTAAATATGTAGATCAGGTTTCCCAGTGACTGTATTGTCCTTTTTTTTTTTTTTTTTTTGGCTAACTTTTGTCTCGTCTCTTGTTGCTAGAACTTCAGTATGCAGAAGATTGGGTGCTGCCATTTAAATGGCAATTTTAGACTATCGAAATTATAATTGGGCACTTGTGTGTTTGGGTATGATGGTATGGTATGTAGTATAATACTGCTTTACATACGCTATGCCACACAGTGACAAAATGTTTAGCATTTGTAGTACTGAATATGTACATAGCAAAATGTTGTCCTTTTAAAAAATTGTGTGCTTTCCAGATTATGTGCATACAGCTTGCACGTCCTGTTTTGGGTAGGGGGTTGTGTTAAGCAGTGTTTTTGCCTGGAGGAGTGAAATGCTTGCTGCTTAATCAAAGAATTAAAGTTTCCAAGGAATCTGTGTCTATTTTTATGTACCTTGTAATGGTTTAAGATACTTAGGCCCTATACTGTGATTCTCTTCTAAATTCATTTATATTTTTTTAAAGATTAGAAATAAAACTATACAATTTTTTTTTCATTTCAAAGAAGTTTTCTTTTTGGGCAATATTATAAAAATCTAGTTTGACTTTGTACCATTTTTACAAACCACAATCTATTCATCTTGGTTTATTTTTGTCACTTTATGAAATGTAAAAAAATTTGCACTCCCTTTTAAGTTGGGCAAAAATTTATTTCTTACAGTGGTTATGACAAATGTAACTTTGCATCTTCTTTTTATGTACAGTTTTCAGTTACAATAAAGAAATATAAAAACTTTTAAATGAATGGCCATCTATAAGGCCTATGTGTATATTTGGAGAAAATATTTCTAGGCTAAAGTATTACGTGGTTGGAAAAGAGGTTTGTGACTATACATGCAGACTGGATACTTGATAATATCCTTTTTTAATTAATTATAAATTTAAAATGATGGAACACTAAATTCTTGATATTGCAGTTATAATATATTCTTAAACAGAAAAAAAGTAAGGCCTATAAGACAGGTATGTGGGACACACATATAGCTTTTAGAATATATAGGATTGTGTAATTTTGAAATGGTTAGATTTATTTTTGGATCCATTAATCTGTCACAACTGAATAATATATATAATAACATAATAGTAATAGAAATCAAAGATTAGAGAAAAATATAAACTATTCTGAGCTTAAGCTAATTGATGAAAGTTAAGAATACATTAGAATAATCTTGAACTTTCTAAAGAGATTTTCTGTTAAAAGTGGAGTATAAGCATAGAAAAGACTTCCATCAAATAGCTTTCTAATACTTCCTGCCGAAATCATTCAGAGACTTGTGGCAATCGCGTTTGCAAATTCATTTGCAACCTACATTTCTTTTTCATGTTTTGTGTTCTAATATTCTATATTCTTCCCTCAAAGGTGCCAAAGCTAACAAATATGTATAATCTTCTCTGATCATTATGCAAATAGATTTAAAAGAGAAGGGAAAATTGAAATAATAAAAAAATTTGTTATCAAGAATTTTCTTCCATATTTTTTCTTTACTTTTTTCCCAAGCCCAGTTATGAACATGAGAGCTGTTTATTTATTCATGCTGTTTGTATTGTTTATATCCTGCCTTTTTATTATTTTTTTCAAATAAGGCAGCAAACATCCAACATACCTCCTCCTATTTTCCCCACAACTAACTTGTTGGGTTGAGAGAGTGACTGGCTCAAGGTAATCCAGCTAACTTTCATGGCTATGGCGGCACTGGAACTCACAGTCTCTTGCTTTCTAGTTTGGTGCCTTAACCACCAGAACATATATAACCTTTATTAATAACAATTTGGCACTTTAGTACTGACATTTATATTTATTAAATTTATATGCTGTCCAGCTTGCTATCCAAAGCGACTAGGTGGCTTGCAATAAGAATATGAAATCCAATCAAAATGTACTGAATGCTGCAGCAGACTCCACTGTTTTTGTACATGGTTACATATTCTATTGCTTTTAAAATACACTTCACCCTAAACTTCTGTTTCCACTACTTATGTGTCAGTGGTAAAGAAATAAACTTGGCTAATTGTCACATTAAGATTCTCTATAAAGTTTATTTGACATTATTTGACTATCAACCCAGTCTTTTACATATCCTTCATGTCTATGAAATCAACACCATTGTGAAGTGATGCAGACAAATATAACATGTATGTCAAAAAAATTGAGGGGGAAAAACCCAACATACTTTTAGAATAAGTTATGATTCAAGAGGTAAAACTAAGGCTGAAAGTTTTAGGCATGATGCTTGACTATCGAGCAAAGACTTTCAGCACCAGGTAAGAAAGGGCAGAGAAAGATGCCTGAATCATGAATACCAACAACTAGAGGAAAACAAAAGAAAAGTGAGTTTTTTAAAGAATATAGAATGCACGGGTAAATGTACAGATAAAGTAGGACTACTTAAGCCCTACTAGAAACTTCTAAGTGACAAATTAAGATAAAAGATGGAAGTACTATACTTGACTTACAACCACAATTTGAGTCCAACATTTCTGTTGTTAAGGGAGACATTTATTAAGTGAGCTTTGCTCCATTTTACGTCCTACCTTGCTTCAAGTTGTTAAGTGAATCACTGCAGTTAGTAATCTGGTTGTTAAGTGAATTTGGCTTCCCCATTGACTTTGCTTGTCAGAAGGTTGCATGACCTTTGGATCCAACAATGGTTATAAATATAAACCAGTTTTCAAGCGTCTGAATTTTGATCACATGCTCATGGAGGTGCTGCAAAGCTGTGACAAAACAGTCATAAGTGACTTCAGTGATGTAACTTTGTACGGTCACTAAATGAACTATAGTAAGTTGAGGACCACCTGTACTAAAACCTCTGCATAGGGGACTAGATTTGCAACATTTGTAGAGTTAATGCAAATACAGCATCTGATTCCACTTAAAAATGAGTTAGTTATTTATTTATTTATTTATTTTGTCACAACATCATACAAAAAGATTATATAGTATATACACATATAAACATATATAGGAAGAAGAAAAGAAAAACAATAGGACAGGAACGGTAGGCACGTTTGTGCGCTTATGCACGCCCCTTATGGTCCTCTTAGGAATGGGGTGAGGTCAATAGTAGAAAGTTTTTGGTTAAAGATATTAGGATTATGGGAAGAGACCACAGAGTCAGGTAAAGTATTCCAAGCACTGATGATTCTGTTGCAGAAGTCATATTTTCTGCAATCTAGATTAAAGCGGTTTACATTAAGTTTAAATCTATTGGTTGCCCTTGTATTATTGCAATTAAAGCTGAAGTAGTCTTTGACAGGAAGGACATTACAATAGATGATTCTGTGAGTTAAACTTAGGTCTTGTCGAAGGCGACGGAGTTCCAGGTTTTCTAAGCCTAGGATTTCAAGTCTGGTGGGATAAGGTATTTTGTTGTTTTCAGAGGAATGGAGAACTCTTCTTGTAAAATATTTCTGGACACGCTCAATTGTATTGATGTCAGAGATGTGGTGAGGGTTCCAAACAGGTGAGCTGTATTCTAGAATTGGTCTAGCAAATGTTTTATATGCTCTGGTTAGTAGTGTGGTGTTTTTGGAAAAGAAGCTACAAAATTAGGTTTACAACTCTTAGAGCTTTTTTGCTATGTAGTTGCAGTGGGCTTTGGCACTTAGATCATTTGACATGAAAACTCCAAGGTCTTTAACGGGATGGGGTCGTCTGTAAGGTAATGTCCATCTAGTATGTACTTAGTTTTAGAGTTCTTTTTCCTATATGTAAGACTGAGCATTTGCTGGTTGAAATTTGAGCTGCCAATTTTAGACCAAGCGTTAGATGGTCAAGGTCGTTTTGAATGATAGAAGTGTTGTCTGTGGTGTTAAATAGTTTGACATCGTCAGCAAAGAGAACACAATTACTTGAGATATGGTCACAAAGATCATTAATGTATAGAATAAAGAGTGTTGGTCCAAGGACGCTGCCTTGAGGAACGCCACTCTTGACAGGAACAGGATTTGATAAAGCATTGCCAATTTTGACCACTTGTTGTCTGTTAGACAGAAAAGCAGATATCCATTTGTGGAGGGGTCCTGAGATGCCATAGGATGTTAGTTTAAGGAGAAGTTTATCGTGTACTACTGAGTCAAAAGCTTTGCAGAAGTCTATGTAGATTGCATCTATTGATTTGCCTTGATCTAGATTTGAAGTCCATATGTTTTTGCAGTGGAGAAGTTGTAAGTTACATGATAACTTTTTCCTGAAACCAAATTGTTTGTTGGAGAGTAGGTTGTTAGTTTCTAAGTGTGAGGTAATGGATTGATTGATGATAGATTCCATGACTTTGCAGGTGACGAGCAAAGGGAGATCGGTCTGTAGTTTTCACTAAGCTGGGGTCTCCTTTTGAAGATGGGGATGACTGTGGCTAGTGACCAAAGTTTGGGAAGAGAACTTGTAGTGAAATCTATAGCAACGATAATACATAGCGGTTCACCTATATTAATGGAAAGTTATTTTATGATATATGCACATAGACCATCAGCTCCAATAGAAAGCGATGGTTTTAAGTTGTGAAGAGCTTTACCAACGTTGTCTTCTGTGAAATCTATATGAGTTAAATCATCATAGTCATTGCTGGTTCGTTTGTGGAATGTTGGATATGTGTTATCGGAGTTAACAAAAACTGAGCCAAAGAAAATGTTGAAGAGGTTTGCTTTGACTGTTTCGTCATTGCATTCTTTGTTGTTAGAATCTTTTAGTGGTGGGATGGATCTTGAATCTTTAAGTTTACTGTTGACAAAATTATAAAAGGCACGATTGGAATTTGTGCGTAGAAGGTTTTCTTCTTGCTTAGTGTGGTAATTTGTACATTAAGTTTAAATCTATTGGTTGCCCTTGTATTATTGCAATTAAAGCTGAAGTAGTCTTTGACAGGAAGGACATTACAATAGATGATTCTGTGAGTTAAACTTAGGTCTTGTCAAGGCGACGGAGTTCCAGGTTTTCTAAGCCTAGGATTTCAAGTCTGGTGGGATAAGGTATTTTGTTGTTTTCAGAGGAATGGAGAACTCTTCTTGTAAAATATTTCTGGACACGCTCAATTGTATTGATGTCAGAGATGTGGTGAGGGTTCCAAACAGGTGAGCTGTATTCTAGAATTGGTCTAGCAAATGTTTTATATGCTCTGGTTAGTAGTGTGGTGTTTTTGGAAAAGAAGCTACAAAATTAGGTTTACAACTCTTAGAGCTTTTTTGCTATGTAGTTGCAGTGGCTTTGGCACTTAGATCATTTGACATGAAAACTCCAAGGTCTTTAACGGGATGGGGTCGTCTGTAAGGTAATGTCCATCTAGTATGTACTTAGTTTTAGAGTTCTTTTTCCTATATGTAAGACTGAGCATTTGCTGGTTGAAATTTGAGCTGCCAATTTTAGACCAAGCGGTTAGATGGTCAAGGTCGTTTTGAATGATAGAAGTGTTGTCTGTGGTGTTAAATAGTTTGACATCGTCAGCAAAGAGAACACAATTACTTGAGATATGGTCACAAAGATCATTAATGTATAGAATAAAGAGTGTTGGTCCAAGGACGCTGCCTTGAGGAACGCCACTCTTGACAGGAACAGGATTTGATAAAGCATTGCCAATTTTGACCACTTGTTGTCTGTTAGACAGAAAAGCAGATATCCATTTGTGGAGGGGTCCTGAGATGCCATAGGATGTTAGTTTAAGGAGAAGTTTATCGTGTACTACTGAGTCAAAAGCTTTGCAGAAGTCTATGTAGATTGCATCTATTGATTTGCCTTGATCTAGATTTGAAGTCCATATGTTTTTGCAGTGGAGAAGTTGTAAGTTACATGATAACTTTTTCCTGAAACCAAATTGTTTGTTGGAGAGTAGGTTGTTAGTTTCTAAGTGTGAGGTAATGGATTGATTGATGATAGATTCCATGACTTTGCAGGTGACGAGCAAAGGGAGATCGGTCTGTAGTTTTCACTAAGCTGGGGTCTCCTTTTGAAGATGGGGATGACTGTGGCTAGTGACCAAAGTTTGGGAAGAGAACTGGTAGTGAAAGCTTTATCAAAGATAATACTTAGGGGTTCAGCTATATTAATGGAAAGTTTTTAAGAAATATGCACATAGACCATCAGGTCCAATAGAAAGCGATGGTTTTAAGTTGTGAAGAGCTTTACCAACGTTGTCTTCTGTGAAATCTATATGAGTTAAATCATCATAGTCATTGCTGGTTCGTTTGTGGAATGTTGGATATGTGTTATCGGAGTTAACAAAAACTGAGCCAAAGAAAATGTTGAAGAGGTTTGCTTTGACTGTTTCGTCATTGCATTCTTTGTTGTTAGAATCTTTTAGTGGTGGGATGGATCTTGAATCTTTAAGTTTACTGTTGACAAAATTATAAAAGGCACGATTGGAATTTGTGCGTAGAAGGTTTTCTTCTTGCTTGGTGTGGTAATTTGTGCATTCAGTTTTAATTTGGTTGCATATGTTTCTGTAACGGTTTCTGAAGTTTGTAACATAGCCTTTTTTGTTTCTTTTCCAGAAACAAAGAGATATGAGAATCAGTAGGGATCTCAGGCCAAAGGGTGCTGTCTACACTGTATTTGCTTCCATGATTGGAGCTATATAAATTAAGTGTTAAGTGCAGGGATACTCCAATGTCCATTCGTAACAGTAGGTGGCAATCATCACTGTTTGAAAATTTTAAAGGAGAGGGAGTTCCCCACTGTTCTAGGCAGTCTGTTCCTCTGTTTGGGAACTTTTAGTGTCAGGAGATTCCCCTCAATATTCATCCAGATTGACCCACACATTCCAACTCTGACTCTCAATTCTTCCTTTTGATCCATATGTGGTGGACATGTCCGGGAGCCAAAAACTATTGAGAGAAAATAAAGGGTTGGTTAGAAGAAATGACCCAACAACATATTGATTTAAAACCGGAGTTGTTTTTATTGGGGATCCTACCAGAGAAAATTAGTAAAGAAAATATTTATTTGATTATACATGTAATTACAGCAGCAAGAATTGTAACACACTGTAAGCCGTCCTGAGTCTTCGGAGAAGGGCGGGATATAAATTCAAATTTAAAAAAAAATAAAAAATTGGAAAGTAGAGAAAATACCCCTGGAAGGAGAAATTATTAGAAAAATTTTAGATTGTGCAGAAATGAATAGATTGATGATTGATGATTAAAGAAAGAGAGCATTCAGAACATTTTAACATTTCTTCTAACCAATTTTACCATTGGTTAGAAGAAAGGTACAGATAAGCAATGAATAATTATGCAAGAAAATGATGATAATGTATTTGTGTAAAAATGGTAATAGTTTAAATTGAAGTGAAGAAAGAAGAAACAATAAAACGATGGAGCCAGGAAGAAAACACAGAGACGTCACACGGAAGGAATTGCTGATGTTTTCAATGTATGTTTGTCTATAAAATTAAAAAAGAAATCTTCCTTTTGATCCAGAGGAAAACGCACCCGCTCTCTTCTGCACCTAAAGAGGCTTTCAGATCCCTGCAGACCATTACCAGATCTCCCCTTAAATTTTTAACTTTTGCCAGCTAAACACGCCCACGCCACGCCGTACAGTCAAGCTTTGCTTAAGGAAACCCGCGCTACCTATCCCGACTGACCAACCTAACGGAGCCGCGCGCTTTACAGTACTTCGGCCGCCCACAGAACCGAAGGCGGAACGGGGCCTCGCGCATGCTTACCGTGGGAGTCCCCGAAGTAACTCCCAGTTGATACTTCGGAGAAACAATATCGCCGATTGGCTGAATCGAAGCTTCGCTTGCTGCTTTTTTTTTTCTTTTTTTCCCCCACCACAAAAGGCTCCCGAGCTTCGTGGGGAGGAGGCGCGTATTCGCGAGGCCTCCCTTTCCGACGCCTCTGATCGAGCGGGCGTGGAAAAGAAAACCCCAAGTGCCGGGAGCCTCCGCGCCCCTCAGCTCAGTTGCTAAACTGGATCTCTTCACTCCTCCCCGACCTTAGTCTAAATCTCCTCGCCTCGCTTTCCCGGGTTTGCCTTCACGCGCGTCTTGAAGGCTGCCGGGGGGACCCTTTGCGCTTGTACCGCTGGAGGCTCGGCGGCCGCTGCGGAAGCGAAGGCGGGAAGGCGGCGCAGACGCTCCGAGACGCGCCGCAGGTAGGCGAGCGGAGCGCGTTTTAAACGAGAGTTTTAACGCTGTCTGTCCGAGCCAGTTAGGGCTTCCTTAACTTCGCGGCTCGTTTTTATAGTTTATAGGCTCGCGTTTTATAATTGAGCTAGTGACTTCACAAGGACGCGCGCGGAGTGTGTGCAACTGGATGGGGAAGAGGTGCTCGAGGCGTGGCTAATTCTGCAATTTTAGTTTTAAATCTTTTTTTTTTTTTTAAGCTTCGTAGGGAGAAAAAAATCCGTCTGGTTCAGTTCCAAGCTGGGAGGAAGACGCTGGAAATAAAATGGAGGCTGGCTGGAAAGAAAGTTGGTTGATGAGCAGAACCACGGCGTGCAGTTTGGGGACCGCTGACAAATTAGCTTGAGGAGCGCAGGGGTTTTTATACAGTTTCTGAAAATGCTGCAGGGATTGTGCAGTGTAGGGGAGCCTGATGTCTTCTGCTATTCTAATGGGGGTGGGATAATCCTATTACGTTCTAAAACAGGGGTCTCCAACCTTGGCAACTTTAAGCCTGGCGGACTGGCTGGGGAATTCTGGGAGTTGAAGTCCGCCAGGCTTAAAGTTGCCAAGGTTGGAGACCCCTGTTCTAAAAGGTCACGTCCTGTCCTTAGAATCTGGCTGGGGAAAGGAGGTAAATTTTAATTCCATCGCTGGAGATGAAAGTATTTGGTTTGTGGGCTGGCCCAGGATTTCTTAATGGGCATCTGCTGTCGGCTATTAAGAAAGACTGGGGACTGCATTCCACCTCTAAGAGCATGTTTCTCCATTTCTTCTTTGGGGAAATATAATATTCTGCCTCTTTTACTATTCCCCCAAATATTTCATTTGGGGGGGGCTTTCCACAGCTTCACTGTTGGAGGTTTTTAAGAGAAGACTGGGCAGCCACCTGTCTGAATTGGTGGTATAGGGCCTCCTGCTTGAGCAGGGAAGTAGGACTAGAAGACCTCCAAAGCCCCTTCCAGCTCTGTTCTGATTAAATCAAGATTTTTGCTCGTTTGCATTCCCGGATGGTTTGTTAGTTTGGCAGCACAATCACCTCAGCAGTCTAACTGACTAAATCTTACTGAAGTCAGCGGGTGTTAAGGTTTCAAGATATAAATGACTAGTTGGATTTGGGTGTGCTGAGTTTAAAAGAAAAGTGTATTCTTTCAAATACACCTGCGGGGTATAGTGGACCTGAACTCCTGAATTTTAAAACCGTAGGTGTAAAAACCTCTGAAGGTTCAAAAAGCATGGTAGGGAATTAGGAAGATCCTTTTTGAAAAATAGGAGTAAACATAACCTATGAGTAAACAGAAAAAGTACAGTAGGAGGCTGTACATCTTTCCTCAAAAATAAGTCCCATAGAGCTAGTGGGTGCATAAAGCAATAAATAATCCTCACATCTTAATATAGCATAGATAAATAGTCAAGTGATTCTGCTTTCCCAAAGGCATGCACTTCGTAGTGTACAACTATTCTTTCTTTCTGACATGAAAGAAACTGACAAACTGGGTGGAGTGGTGGTAACCTTCACCCACCTGCCCAGCAACCTTAATGCTCTTTTTCTGCTGTCCAAACAGGTCAGTGATTCTTAAACTGGGATAATTAGCCCAAAACGATAATTGGTGGATATTCTGGAGATAATAGAGCAATTTTGTAATTGCTTGTTTGGGAGTTCAGGATTCAGTTTGTGAATGCCACTCCTGTAAAAAAACTGTCTTGTTTTTTAATGGAGATAATTATATTATTTAAAACCAGAAAAGGGATTTGGTCAAACAGTTCAAGAATCACTGACTTATGAAATAGCTATCAAATCCCCATTGCTATGGTGATAAGTGATCAGCAGGGAAAGTGCAGTTATAGTCTTCAGAGCCTGCATAGAGCTTTAAAATACTACTTCTGGAACCAATTTGTGACATACTTACACAAGATTCTTTGTTGGTTCTAGAAATAATGTTCTAAACAATATAAGCTTTGGAATGAATCAAAAATCCCTCTACTATACAAGATCATTTAATGGAACAAGAATGTATATATGAGTGTGTTTGATTGATTGTTTGTTTGTTTGTTTGCCATTCTGGAGATAAAATGTGCAGTCATGCTCCTTGAAAACTACTGGGACATTGCAAAAAACCCATAAGCTACATTAGATTTTTACACTTGTAATACGAGTATGTGAGACAACCAACATAAGTTGGCCATAGTAGGTAAGAGGGATGGAGAATTGTTTCTATAGATTGTTAAATTTTCTAGTAGACCTTTTCTTCATAAGGATGTGCATAAGTTTTTCAGGGACTTTCCTTACCTCAGAATATAAGCACTGCCAAGAAAGAAAAATTAATTTGATTTAATGTAAATTAATGTCATTAATTTTAATTGCCTTTCAGAGGTTGAGGTTTTTTTGTTTTTACTTTTGAATCAGTATTGACTCCTGGCAACTTCTTGGACTAGTTTTTGCAGTTTTCTTGGCAAGATTTTCACAAGTGGCTTCCCATTACCTGGTTTCTAGGGTTGAAAAAGTGAGTGGCCCAAGGTTACCTACCTAGTTTTGTGCCTAAGATGGGCCGAGAACTCAGCCTGGTTTCTAGCCTGATGTCTTAATCACTACATCAACCTGGCTCTCTTCAGAGGGTTACTTGCAGTTAGTGCAGTAAATTGACTTTGCTTGTATGAAAGCTGCTGCATTAGTGTAAAAAAATAATGTATCAATGCAAAAATAATGTTAGGTAAACTGGACACAATATTGCAGATCCTGTTATGGTTCCAAATTGTCCTTGGTAATCTACATTACTTTTTTTTTCTTTTTTAGATAAATAATAGCTGATTTTTACTTATACTAAAGTAAAATAGAATAGTATTTTTTAAAGTTAGAAAAGGGAATGGAGAATAGCAATACATTAGTTATGAGGAAGATAGTAATGTATGTTTACATATGTGGGCATTTATACAATTAATACCCATAATTTATTTATACAATTTTCTGTACTGCATTATATAATATATTTTTATACATTTAAAAATATTTTAATATTTAATCTTGGATTAGTTATTAACTGTAATTCAAGTGATTTTGCTGTGAGAAATCAATATTAATTATAAACAGTTTCATTATGATGAAAGAATAATACTGACTCTTTGGAGATGCATAACCAATTAAAATAAACTCCAAGAGGTATAGGGGAAAAGTTTTTTGTTTGT
The DNA here is from genome assembly GCF_028640845.1 of Ahaetulla prasina. NCBI lineage: Eukaryota > Metazoa > Chordata > Lepidosauria > Squamata > Colubridae > Ahaetulla > Ahaetulla prasina. The sequence goes on from NC_080539.1 coordinate 55,739,365, forward strand.
TTTTTGCTTGTTTGCAAAAGCAAAACAACAGATTTTAATGCTATTCTTAAACATTTTTGCAATTGTCTGAATTAATAAGGGAAAAGGAACGTTGGCATGCATTCCTAATTCTAAAACGGATGCTGTGCGTGGGGGCAGACCAACTATGAGTTTGGGCCGTGCTGGGTGGGCACAGGAAGGGTGCCGAGGCAAGGGCGGCCATGAGGAATTAGCATTTTTTTTTACCTTTACCTGCATATCACATCAGATATATCATGTTTCCCGGAAAATATGACCTATCCTGAAAACAAGCCCTAGCCGGATTTTCACGCCTGCATCTAATATAAGCCATACCCCCCAAAATAAGCCCTGCCCACCATCTGGTTGCACGAGGCACATGCGAGGCATGTGCGTACAAATCAAGCTCAGATGGAGGGTTGAGCTGCCTCACACACCTTGTACCCACTTACCTTAGAACCACCACAGCCAAGCCTCCCATTCTCCAACACCTCTCATGCCGCTGCCTGAGTTCTTTTGCGGTGGTTTGTTGTGCCTGTGCTGCCGCTTGCCACAGGACACCATGTGGCGAGTTGGGCTGCTGCTGCTGCTCACGGCAGGACACTGCATGGCACGTTGTGCCGGTGCCGCCGCTTGCAGCATGATACCACAAGCCTCATTACACTAGTGCCACCAATCGCTTGCGCAACAGCACAACACACCACGCTGCTTCCTGCCACAAGTGGCAGCACTGGCGCAAGTGGCCACAGAAGTCGAGCACACAGGCACGACAGATGTTGGTGCATGGGAGGCCTGGCTGCGGTGGTTCTAAGGTAAGCAGGTAAGGCATCCTCTGAAAATAAGATCTGGTGCTTATTTTGGGGCCCAAAATAAAATAAGACTGGGTCTTATTTTGGGGGAAGCACAGTAGTCTGCTGATTTTATGCTTCCTGCATAAAACACAAATAGAAAAAAAATTAAAGATACAGCAGCACATGTGATTATGGCATACTTTCCATGTGCCCAGATTAATTTCATCCAGTTTATGTTTACTTCTTGGGGATTTTCCTTGGTGGCACAATGATTAGAATACAGTATTGCAGGCTAACTCTGCCCACTGCCAGGAGTTCGATTTTCACCAGTTTAAGATTGATTCAGCCTTCCATCCGAGTTGGGTAAAATGAAGACCCAGATTGTTGGGAGCAATATGCTGACTCTATAAACTGTTTAGGGAGGGTTGTAAATCATTATGAAGTGGTATATAAGTCTTACTGCTATTGTTAGTGCTATTTTTGCTACTACACCCAAGCTGGAAAAATCATTTTTCATCAAATGCTCTACTGGGTATTTCATAACATGCTCTACTGGATATGAAATTGACTAAGATAACTTACTTCTAAACATACTTGTGTTTTATTTCAATTTAATTCCAATTCAGGTAACCTCCCCTGTCTCTTTTCACCCCAAATCATGATTTGTATGTCTTAGAAATTTTGATTACCCAGAAAAGGGGAAATGTTTTCATAATTTCATTTTGTGAAAAAAAATTGTGCAATTAAATGTTGAGGTCCCCATGCCATCACTGTCTGTGTCCTCTATAGAGATAGGTTTTATTCTGTTTGTTTGCTAAGTGGAGAAAGGCAATTGTATACATCATCCAGTTGTATAAGTTTTCCCCCTTTCAGTTGTGTAGTTGTGGGAAAACAACAAGCATCTACACCAGTGGTAGTCAACCTGATCCCTACCACCCACTAGTGGGCGTTCCAGCTTTCATGGTGGGCGGTAAAGATTTTGTCCGATACTGAAGCACTTTCCTTTTTTTTTAATTTAATTGACTTTTTAAAAAATTTTCATAGCATTATTTAAAAACATTTTCATTAGGTTTTCATAAAATCCCCCATGCAATTTAAATTCTGAAAATATACTATTTGTATTGCCCGTGCATAAGTTTAGTTCACGTTACGTAAGTGAAACTAAATGGCACTATAGTGCGACCGCAAACAAAAGAGCCTCGTCCCAGAACAGCTCGCGCATCTCCCCCCACACCGCCCAGCTGTAACAGACAAGCAGAGGTGGTAGCCAGCGCCCCCCCCAAACCCAATCCACGATACGCGAGAGGCATGCGCAGAAGACGATACATGGTGCATTACTGTGGAACCGGTAGGCGGTACAGAGATACAAAAGTGGGCAGTAGGTATAAAAAGGTTTACCCGTAATCTACACAGTATATCTGAGGTATGATTGGGAAGACAGAGAAACTGGTCTGCAAAAAACCACACCTGACTTCTCTTAAGATTCAGGCTCTTCATTTCTGCTATAGATACTAAAATAGTTATTTCCTAGAATGCTCAACAAAACAATAAATAAATTAAAATAGAAGAACAGGTATTATTGATTTAATTAGATGTACCACATAACTGAATTTGTCTAAAAAGAAGATAGTTCAACTCAAGTCCCTCCAAATGAGGTGTAGCCACCTTACCCTCATCAGCCCTTAAGGATGGCAATTTCAGCTGAAACTAATCCTGGAAATTTCCCCCTGCCTAATAACTGTTTACTTATGTTAAATTCATGCATAAAATATATCTCTTAGAAGCCATTTTTCTAAAAAGACAAACCCAAGAGAAAAAAGTTAAACTGATGTTCAAAAATTATTTTTTTAAAAAAAATACTTATATCGGATTCCCATCTGTGTGTAACAGCTATTCTCTCATTCATATACAAACTAGTCTCATGTAAACAATTAAATGGATCTCTTATTTTGACGGAGATTGCCCGTAGTTCATAATTCCCCATGCATCGCAACTGGCAACTGGCTATGTGCTTATATGATCATGCAAAAGAGCTTGGTAATTGAGTATAATATGTTGCGTTTCTACCTTATTATCAAGTCAACAAAAGCCTTAATTCAGATTAATATTTTCTGAGTGGTAAATGTTGACGTTTTTTGGGTGCACTCATACCCTTTGAGTCATACAGGTGTGATCTACTTTTCTTTTCATGCCTTATCCTGCTTTGATAAACTGTATTGCTTCATACTGTCTTCTGATATGAAATGAAAATTATGTCCCACTTTTGGAATGAAAGGCATGAAAAACACTATTTTCATATTCACATTCTCAGCAATATGTGTAATTTGGACAAAATATATTCCAATTTTCATCTTTTCATCTACTATTCAAGTTGATAGGCATGCTCCATACAATGTGGTAGTCCTATCTTTATTTATTTACTTACTTACTTATAGTACTTTATGTATTTATTTATATTTTTTACTAGTATCAACTGTTAGCATAAAGCATGTTATAATTATGAGTACAGTTTAATGATTCTTTGAATACTTTTAGATTGGCTTCTTAATAAATATGCACACAATTGGAAATTAAGTTTTAATGCTGTATGTTTTCCTTGTTAGCAAAGAATTATAATCCAATGATGCTTTTTACTAAGAATTTATATTCTACAAAAAGAAATAAAAATTCAGATACAAAATCTGAGATCACATATATTAAAAAACATAATGACGTATTATATAACTAATGCTGCTATGATTTAAACTGCTTTGAAAGTTTTAGTAAATGCCAGCTTACTATAATTAGGTGCTTTTTTCAAGAACTGAGAAAGTCTTTTATTTACATACTTTCAAAATAATAAAAATGCAACAGAATGTTTTAGATCTATTTTAGGGAGTTTTGAATTACTGGAGTTATATTTGTTTCTGTAATATGAAAATAATCACAGATTTATAAAACCTAATAAGAAGGAATATTAATTGTTATTAATATTTAGGATTGTAGCTGCAATATACTTGAATATGTTAACAACTGAATAAAACTACGTAAAATGCTTCACAAAATGCACTTGTTTTAAATTGAGGCATGGCCAGTGTTAACATACATAGTGAACTAAATAGTGATATGCCATATCAATATATCGTGTTTTCCCCAAAATAAGACCTATCCTGAAAATAAGCCCTAGCATTTTTAAGTGTGTGTGTGTGTTTAATATAAGCCCTACCCCAAAAATAAGCCCTGGTTTAGATCTCGCCTACTCTATCCGACTGTCCAGTTGCTTGAGGCTGCAGTGGGGCAGCAGGCTGTGCAGCGCCAGTGCCGCTGCCACAAGTGAGGAAAGGTGGTGGTGAAGCTGACACACACAGCTCAGCACCCTGCACAGCCAGACCAGTCCCCTATTGGCGACCTACTCCTGCCTCTTCCCTTTCACTCCCCTCCTGAGCTGGACTGCCAGGAGGATGGGCGGAAAAAAATCAGTCCCCTTACCAATCCCCCTATACCGTTTCTGAGCTGGAGGGAGTGACAGTGAAAGGCCGCCACCACTGTGCATCAGTTGCATCCATCACTGGAGGGGCTTTCTTCAGTTCCCACCCCCCACCCCCCAGATTACCTGGCCACCACCGCCTCCTCTACCTGCTGCGCCGCCTCGTACCAGCTGCTCTCTGTTCATCGCCTGCATTGATGGTTTCAATTGTGGTAGCTCTGGAGGCCACTGGTAGGAAGCAGTGGCGAGCGGGGGGGATCTTTCTCCATATATACTGTACATACCATACAACTCTCACCAGCCCACCCACCTCTGCATTGTCTTTGGGCTGGCTAAGCTCTGGTAAAACTACACTGCCTGGAGCTGGGCGAGGAAGGCCATGCTCCTCTTCCCCAATGGTTCTGCAAAGAGGTTTTCCATGCAGGAGAAGATCGCTTTAATAATAATAATAATAATAATAATAATAATAATAATAATAATAATAATAATAATAATAATAATAATAATAATAATATTTTAATTTGTATACTGCCCTTCTCCCGAAGGACTCAGGGTGGTGAACAGGCAGATAAAATACAAATACATACAATAATTAAAAACATCCCTTAAAAAACTAATTTAAATGCCCAAATGTTAAAAAACATACTCCCCCATAAAATCACAAAATTTTAAAAACCCATCCAATAAAGATAAAAATCAGGCTAGTCCAGCCATACGAAATAAATAAGTTTTACGTCATGCGAAGGTCCTAAGGTCAGGTAATTGTCAAAGTCTGAGGGAAGTTCGTTCCACAGGGTGAGCCCCACAGAGAAGGCCCTCCCCCTGGGGGCCGCCAGTCAACACTGTTGGCTGACGGCACCCTGAGGAGTCCCTCTCTGTGGGAACGTACCGGACGATGGGAGATGGGAGATAGAGGCCGGCAGTAGATGGTCCCGTAGATAGCCCGGTCCTAAGCCTTTCTGCCTTAAAATCCAGAGCAGACATGTTTTCTTCCTGATCAACTGAAGAGAGCTACCAGTATGATTTTTGTAAGAAGCTGAGTGTATGGGTGAATCCAGCCCCCTTGTCACGGGCTGGCCCTGCAGAAAGAGAATCTCCTCCACCACCTCTGACTTCAGGTTAGTGTAGTTTGTCACTCTGATTAATGTGAAAGAATTGAGTAGAGTAATTTACTTAACAGGTCAGGCAAAAGTATTGGGTAGCTGAGTGCAGAACAGTTTTCTAGTTATTCTACCTTTTATTATATATACACACATCCCACCATCCATCTTTTGATTACAGGTGGTCTAGCAATAATTTAGACTTATATACAATTTCATAATGTTTTACAGACCTCTCTGAGCGGTTTACAGAGTCGACCTATGGCCCCCAACAATCTGGGTCCTCGTTTTACTGATCTTGGAAGGCTGTGTCAACTTTGAGCTGGTCAGGATCGAACTCTTGGCAGTGGGCAGAGTTAGCCTGCAATACTGTATTCTAATCATTGTGCCACCACGGCTTCTTGACTTAGGACCACATTTGGAATTAGAATTTATATTACTAACAAGATGGTTAAGTGAGTTATGTCTAATTTTACAATCTTTTCTGTCATGATGTGATCACTGCAGTTACTAAGTGAATGAGGAAGTTGTTAAGCATATCCAGCTTCCCATATTGTCTTGTCAGAAGCTGACTGGGAAGGTTGCAGATGGCAATTACATGACCCCAGGACACTTCAAACCATTGCAAATACATGCTAGTTGCCAAGTGTCCGAATCGTGAACACATGACTGTGCAGTTGCTGCAAAGATCATAAGTGTGTGGACCAGTCCCTTTTTTCATTGCTGTTATAACTTTGAGCATTTGTTAAATATCTGTAGTACAATACCATTTGGCATAGCTCAGTGTTTCTCGACCTTGGCAAGTTTAAGATGGATGGAATTCAATTCCCAGAGTGCCCCAGCCAGCTATGGTTGGCTTCTGGCAGTTAAAGTCCACCCATCTTAAACTTGCCAAGGTTGAGATACACTGACCATATCTTATAGAAATGGGTTTGCAACCAAAATAATCTGAATACCCGAGGGAAATGTCTGAACCTGGAGAGATGCTTTAATTGAAATGAGGTGAACCACACATGAATGGTGGTGCAGCTAATAAGGTACAAAATAGAGTTTAAAAACAAAAGAAATACAGTATATATTCTGTAGGAATGTTAAACGTCACGAGATACAATGGGTTAGAAGCAGGAAACATGTAGAAAAGTTGCTTCCTGTCTCACAAACTTAAATTTAGTTTCTGACAAATGGAAGCTGATGGAAATATGCATTATGTTTTTAAAAGTACCACAGCTCTGTGTGGTTTTTAAACTTAATTTCCTCCTTACAGTTACTCTAATATTTGAATCATAGTGTAAAAAGCAGTTTTATGAATCTTAATTTTGGAATGAAAACCTTTTGAGATTTTAATTTGCAACAATAAAAAAATTAAAAACATTAATTTAGACTATATAGTTTCTTGATATACTGTATGAAGTCAAAAAAAGAATTTAGATTTATTTTTTGGGTGTGTGCTGTATCTGTTATGATGATTTTTGTGTAATTAAAAAAACTGCTCCCACTGACCACGGGTTCAAAATGAATGTACAGTAAATAATTTTCAGAATGTGGGAGTCTACATCCATGTTTCTCAGACTCAGCAACTTTGAAATGTGTGGAGTTGAACTCCCAGAATTTCCCAAACAGCAGTGGGCAACTGGAGCTGATTAACTGGATAAGATCAGACTCTAGACCCTGTCCAGTTAATCAGCTCTATTTATCAATTCTAGGGTTAGATTAATGTTGGTTTTCTGTCATGTGTCATGTGGCCAAATTTAACCTTAATCTCATTAAATCACAGTATTTTCAGATTCAGATTATATATAATTGAGAGTACTATCATTTTGTTTGTGTTTAATTTTCCAGAGGACAATCATGATTCTCTCTCTCAGTGAAAATAATGAAGTGTTTAGCCATGTTTTGAAGAGAAATGCATTTATTATGTCCTACATTTTTGTAGATGGTCCATTCATGTGTTGCTACTTAGATGCCTGAAGCACCATCCTAGGAAATTTAACGAAGATACATTTAACAATTGCTAGGGAAGGGAGTGGAAGAAAATACCCAAGGAGAGATGGGAAACATCAACAATTTATTGTAAAAAATAGTCTATAGTAATCTGATTTGGTTCCGCAACCCAGCAAGACAGGCACAGACTTCAGAGGATAATTAGAATGCAGAAAAAACAATTACTACCAAGCTGCCTTCCATTAAGGACCTGTATACTGCACGAGTCAAAAAGAGGGCTGTGAAAATATTTACAGACCACTCACATCCTGGACATAAACTGTTTCAACTCCTACCCTCAAAATGACGCTATAGAGCACTGCACACCAGAACAACTAGACACAAGAACAGTTTTTTCCCAAACGCCATCACTCTGCTAAACAAAAATTCCCTCAACACTGTCAAACTATTTATTAAGTCTGCATTACTATTAATCTTCTCATTGTTCCTATCACTCATCTCCTCCCACTTGTGACTGTATGATTGTAACCTTGTTGCTGGTATCCTTGAGATTTATATTGACTTGTTTCCCTATGACTATCATTAAGTATTGTACCTTATGATTCGTGATGAATGTATCTTTTCTTTTATGTACTCTGAGAGCGTATGCACCAAGACAAATTCCTTGTGTGTCCAATCACACTTGGCCAATAAAGAATTATATTTAAAATGAATGCATAGCATGCTGGCTGCAAAATGCTAGGAGTCGCCAGTCCACACATTTTAAAGTTGCCGAGTCTGAAGAGACTTGCTATGGATGAAAGAGCCTTAGGCTTTCACTAAAGATAATGAGATCCTAATCATTGAGCTGCACTGATAATTCCTATCAACCTTACTCCCTGCTCAGGATGATGTAATTTATCAAAATAAAAGGAACATTAATTGAAACAGCAATTTTTAATGGTATGGGGCTTATATTTGGGGGTTCTCAGAAAGTGGGTTGTAACATGATGATTTTGAGGGGCAGGCGGAGAATGATGATGATATACAGTACCTACAATGTGAAATCACAGCTGCCAGTTCTTTAGCTAGTGTTGGACTTCATTAGCATCAAGTTGTTCCCAGGAACCTAAGATATCGTATTATATGTGTGGATTCATGCAGTTTGACTTTTTGTAATTTACAGATGGAAATTTTGTCAATACACAGTGTTGTTCTAAACTTTTTGGTATGGCATCCAGTATGCCAAAAACCACTGGGACCACCACTGCTAATTTATGCCATAATCCATAAACTTCAATTTTCTGATCTTGATACTTCATAATCTTCTTATTCTTTTTCTTCTATTTTACTATTGCCTGGCATTGCAGCTGTTTACACCAAGTGTTTTGATTTGTAGACAAATTGCTGGCATTATGTAATATTTTATTTTCCTTACCAAATTAAGGTAAGGATCTGGATAAATTTCTTAGTGCTGAGACACAAAGAGAGGGAGAAGTAACATTACCACTCAATAATTATATTTCTCTTCATGATTTTATTCATAGTTAAAGTCCATGGCCTCTGAAGATCTTGCAGGCCAGTTACCAAATCTGTACGTCCGACAGAACTCCTCAAATGCAGTTTCTCTAGAATTTGACCCTGATGTCAACTATCAGTTTGTGGAAATCTTAGATGAACGATACAAATGTACACGCTGTCACCTAGTCCTCCATAATCCACACCAGACAGGATGTGGACATAGATTTTGCCAGCATTACATTGTTTCTTTGAGGTATGAATGGCTTCTTTTTCTTACAATATTTGTGCAAATCAGTGCTGTCACTGTTTCCTTCATAACAATTATATAGTTTGTATTTCTGATTGTTATGGGGGGGTTAGGATTTGATGAGAATTACAGGAGTATAACTGATTTAGGAGGAAAAAATTTTAGCACATGCTTGTTTTATTTTTAACTATACCTTGTGTTTATTCCGAGAAGTTGGGGGGGGCTTTTTGAAGGGAGGGGAGAGGGGGGTTGGAGGGGGGAAAGGGGGGGAGAAAAAGCTTTTTTTAAAAAAAAATATTTCAATTAAAAAAAAAAAACAATTATACAGTTTGTGAATTTATAGAATGTGCAAGGCTAACCCATAAAAGGATGCTTATTTAATTTTGCTCTTCTGGGGGTGCTATAAAATTCCAGCAGACTTATGTATGTAAGTGCTCCTTAAAATAAATGAATTTCAGATATATTTAATGCTATCTGGTTACTATTCATAGTAATTTCCCCCAGTAACTTACAGCTAGACTGTACCAAAATAAGTAAAATGTGGGCAGATTTTGTATTTTGGCTGGGTAATGCTGTGAGAAGCACAAGGTAAAGTCCCTAGTAAGAAATGGCCCATATATTCTGAACATAAGATCTTAAATACTGTATTTTCCCATGAAGTTTTTTTTTCAGCACTTGAAATCATACGTGACTTAGAGCGCAAAAGCATTACAATGATTGAATCAAGTGTGGTTTAGTGTCATATCTTTACAAAAAATTGATAATTTTTTTTAAAAAACTTCTAATCTGATTGTTAAAAGTCTCATTTTGATCCACTAGGTTTTCATTAGAATTGCTGTTTTCTTTTTCTGAAATATCCAGAAGCTTCTGGTTATATCTTATGAATGAAACTGACATGATAGCTGTTCTCTCAAAGTGACATTTGCTAATTAGGGTGTTATTAATGAACGTGTAATGAACGTGTGAGGGCAAAGCTGTGTAGAATCATGTCTGGAAATACTGGCCTCAACTTTATCATTTCTTTCTTCTTTTTGTTGAATAAACCGCTCATACTCACATTCACCTGGTAGTGATCTTACTTCACTCAGATCATGTGGATCTTTGAACTTTCCACAGTAGCATTTTGAAACTAGAGAAACCTCTCATTTTGTAAGGATAGCTCTCTCTAAGGATATAGATATATGAAGATAGAGATAGAGATAGAGTTATTCTCATGAAATATATATTGCAAACTAACAATGCAAAATAAATGTTACAAATTTTACTATTTTTATGCACCAACAGCATAAAAATAATAAATAAAAAATATAAATACAAAAGTTTCAAGTCTATAACCAGAGAAAATTTGTTTCTGTCCTTATAGAGATTTAAATACAGTACCTACATGTCCTATAGACAATGAAATAATAAAACTTCAAGAGGTAAGAAAAGTAGTTTATATGACTTTATTCTTATATTCATATTCATACAATCAGTTTTATGCTATTTGGGGTAATCTGTTTATTGATTTTTTTCTTATTGTACTGCTAAATGGAAATTATAATCAAAGTAAGGGAAATTTAAACCCAAATGAAAAAGAAATATAAAAATTTGAAAATAATCCTTGCTAAATAGTATTCTCAAAATACTATTGATATACCTCCTTATATTTCCTCATATATATGTTTATATACTATATAATCTTTTGTGTGATGCTTATATATATTGTTGTGACAAATAAAATAAATAAATAAATAAATAAAATAAAGCTTGTATTGAGACTTAGCATTATTTCCAGATATGGGAAATCTTATCTTAATAATATAGTTCTTTCCCATTTCTTTCATTCCACACATAATGTTGCAGTTTGCAGAGAGAGTATCATCTCTATAAAATGCACATAAATAATATATAAAATGTAATAATTAATTTTAGTAAGGTTGCCAGGCTGTGTCTTTCAGGCAAAGGATTGTAATGAATTACTACTTTTTTGCTTCTGTGTATATCAAAATCATACTTTTTGTTTTAAATTTAAGGTTTTCAAAGATAATTGCTGCAAAAGAGAAGTACTCAATTTGCAAGTATTTTGTAAAAATTCACCAGCCTGCACTGCAAAGTTATGTCTAGGGCGATACCAGGTTTGTATTCCTGTATTATAATATCGAGCAAGTTGAAAATAAATGCTTCTAGAAACTGAAAACCAATCTTTCTTCACCTTTTTATCAACTATCTTTTTGAAGAAAATAAAAAATGTCAGAAAACTGCAATTCTTTCTCTATCCATTGCAATTTTTAAACTTATTATCAAAATGCACAAAGAAGTTTAGTTTCGTAGCCTAAACAAGTTCTTCCAAATGTATTGTTCAAGAATATGCAAAGACTAGATTTTTTCAGAAATCTGTTCTGTGTTCCCCTTCCCTCTATCTAGCTAATGCTGAAATGGAAGTTTAAGCTACATCATTCTATTCTATTGAGCTAGATGTTTGTCCATTGAGATAATCAGTAATGCCATTTATTAAGTGTGCCTTTGTTTTGCCTTTCTTTTGTTCTATAAATGAGCAGCTATGCTCCCCACTGACTCTGGGTGACAAACCGCATATATAAAATGCAGTGAGATAGTGGTCAAGAATAGCACTTTCCTTCACTGTCCCGCCTAGTTTTTATTCAGAGTTTGTTTGAGCAAGACATGCATGCTAAACAGAGCAGAATAGGGATCTGGTTTGGGAACACATGGCTTCTACAGTAGTAGTATTCTACTTATGCATTATTCTACTTTTCTATTTACAGGATCACCTGCAACAGTGTTTGTTTGAAACTGTGCAGTGTACTAATGAAGGCTGTCATGAAAAAATCATTTTGAAGGATTTAAAAGAACACCTTATTCAGCAATGTAACTTTAGAAAAGAACAGTGCCAGTACTGTAAACAGCCTATTATATCAGTTAATTTAAAGGTTAGATTTCAGCTAAAATGTTTTAAATTGTGTATTTTAAATTACATTATAATTTTATTTTTATAATGCTATGAATTATATATGAACACATCCAGAAGATACCATATTGGAGAAAGTTATAGATTACTGTCTCCCATATGATCTATCACAGTCTTGAAAATAGTGAAGGCACTCTGGATTATGCTATCATCTATAAAACACATAATTTTGAAAATGCAAATTAGAAGCATTTTTGACACTAGTTGAAATTCGTTGGCTGCTAAAGAGCTACCAACTGTGAGATGCTATTATTTCTGTATCAGATCTTATTAGAACTACAAGGAGTAGTTCATGTTGCCATAACTTTCTCAGAGGTTTCCTGAAATGTTTTGGTATTGCTGTTTCTTAAGTATCAAATCATTGTCATTTACAGCAGCTTCAGGCTGGGAGAGTAACATTTTTAGTTTATGCTTGGTTTTTTTCCAATCAGCAAGAGGAATACAAACTCAGAATAGAATAGAATAGAATAGAATAGAATAGAATAGAATAGAATAGAATAGAATAGAATAGAATTTATTGGCCAAATGTGATTGGACACACAAGGAATTTGTCTTGGTACATATGCTCTCAATGTACATAAAAGAAACAATATCAATATCAACTGCAATTTCTAAGGAACTAAAATAACTAGAAACAGATACTAGTTTTCTATTTTATAACCAATTAGTTTATTGCTAGTTGTTTCAACATATTTTCAGATAAGGACCATTTTCTTCTGCTTAAGCACAGCAGAAAATGGAGGAAAATAAAAACAAGAGAAACCAGTAACTATAATGGAACCTCCCATAGTTCTTTGGAAAGTAAAGGCCTGGAAGATCAGAAGTGCTTTTAAACATCTAACCTTACCTTATGATAGTGTTAAGTACTCAGGGTTTTGGTTTCTTGTATGCGGTATCTTGAAGGGCTGATATCAATTTTGCAAATCTGAAACCTCTTCTTCCCTTCCTTGCTGTCATTTTCCAGAGAACTATTGAGAGTCCCTTCTGAGTCACTTCCCACACATTTATTCCTTCAACGAGCTGAGACAGCTCTTGTCTAACCACTGACTTGTCTAACTATTGCAGCTCTTCTTCCTCCTCTCTCCAAGTTTATTCTCACAAACTATTACAGCAATATAATTAATGAAAGATTAGCAGTTTTAAATTAAATCTTTAAAATATTGTGACATCAATTCTCTTGATAGCTTATTTTTTATATAGCCCAAGTGCATCACCAAAATAGAGGTGTGTTGTGGTTGTGCAGGTGTTTGGGTGGGGGGAAAGAATTTGGACATACTCAGTCACCATTATATGCTAACTATATTTGGGAGGGAAGGAAATGGAAATATCTAGGAAGAAGACATAGCTGATTGCCTGGATCATGAACGGAGACTCCACATTGCTGCATTCTGATATTATCCATTAAGCAAGTTCAATAACCACAGATAGAACTTTTGGAAAAAGTAGTTACTCAACTGTATTCCTTCCAATAATGTCAATAATCTCCCTGTCCTTGTGAACTGTGCCTGTAATTGATTCTATTAGGACTTTAAATGAGCAGTGGTAAACATTTATTTACAATCATTTGTATGCCGCCTGTTTTCACTAACTGACAAGTCTCTTTGTTGTGCTTGTTAACTGTCATCACCAACTTCCAATGTATTTTCAGACCCATGAAAAAGTAGATTGCCCAGATTATCCCTGGATTTGTCCCTATGGCTGCATGCAGATGGTTCTGATGAAAGAGGTACAATATTATTTTTAGCTCATTAAAAGAAGAATTTTAAAATGTAATACAATATTTTAATAACAAACTATGCCTACTTTTGCTAGTTTTTCTCTGGTATGCAAAGAACTGTATTTAATCTTAGCAAAGTAATTCTATATTGCCATAAACGTATCTTGTAATATTAAAATTATTATTGAAATTGGAAATGATTATTAGACAATTTCCTTATTCCTAGGAAATTGTCTAATTTTTATCAAAGTTTTTATAGAATGTTGGTAAAAATTATGCTTATTAACCCTCGTTCTCCTACCAAAATATTTCATTAATGCCTACCTGAATCTCTGATTTTTACAGGCAGAATATCATGTTTTGGTATGTCCTGAAATGGAAATTGATTGTCCATATAAAACGTGTGGCTGTCCTAAAAAGGTATTGCACAATAAGACAGACATAATTGGTACTATAGTAGAAGCAGACTTTCCAAAACACAAAAGGGAACCAGTTAATCACTGAATATTTTTCCAGTCCTCTTTGAAGTTTGAGCAATAGTGAAGCTTTTCCCAATATCCTAATTATTTTAAAACCATGCTAAGAAGAGAATGTACTAATCAGGGTGCTTTCTCAATTATCTATTACATTTGATATAACTTCTACATCTATTTTTTGTAGATTAAAAGAAGCAAGTTTTTAGAACACGAGGATATCTTCTTGAGAGAACATATGCTACACATTGTAGATAAGAACTCAAAGCTGGAAGATCAGGTAAAGTGCACATTCTTGTAAATTCCCAAAAGTTGTTTTTAAAAATGAAAGCTGTTTTGGGAATTGATGTAGAATGAGGTTGGAAAAATGACTTCACATCTCATGGAGTACCATCATCAATGTGAAAATTGCTTTACTGCGTTAGCATTTAACTTTATCTTACTTGGGACATTTTTAGCGGTTTCCCATTTTGCTATTAATTAAACCTAAACTATTGAATTTATGTAGGCTGATTGCATCATGTTTCCTCAGAAGCATGTAACACAAAACTGACACCGACATCAGATCATTGCAGCAATTCTTTTGAAACAAGAATTTTCAAGGTTCTCCCTTGGCCAAAGGATGGACATAGATACTGTCGGCAAGATGAAATAGAGTATAATGTGTTCCAGTGGATGAAAAATTTTGTATCTTTTTTAAACACCATCAGGGCTTGAGTTACTTCTGACATGTCAAAAGATGCAATTACCTGAATGATTTTTAGCAGTGATTTTGAAAAGTTTAGTGCCATAACAATTCATTTCGATTCCTCTTACAATGCGAAAATTATGACACTTACACAATTTGGCAGATGGGCATTCATGGGATTCCCTACTTCTGAATTCCCCTTATTTTTCAGATTTATATTAACTATTTTCAGTTTTCTGTTGATTAAAAATTACTGTGCTTGTAGCATACATCCGAAAAACTTTTTTTAATTAAATATTTTGGACAATATAGTTTTCCAAGATGTGACTGGAAATTAAAGTAGTCAGCAGATTCTATTAGTACATGAAAGTGGGAAGTTATATCCTTGCATAGTAATTGAATGGTCTGAGTATCTTCTGACTCAGGATCCAAATGCAGTCCTTTTTCCAGGCATTTTGTTCCAGAAACATTGCTACACAGTTAGTAATATAGGAAACCATTACAGATTTAGAAAGCTGCAAGGTGTGGCTTAAGTTTGACAAGATGGTTATAATTCTATTTGGGAAAAAGTAAGAATGAGGGCACATAAGTACAAGAATGTGAAATGTTATGTTTGAGTCAAAAAATAGAACATAGGGGATGTTATTATTCTCCCAGGTGAATTTTTCTAGAAAGATGTGAATTACAGGTAGTCCTCCACTTACAATTGTAATTGAGTCTGGCAATTACAGTAGTTAAGTCATGAAAGTCATAAAGCAGGTCATGAGATGTGGTAAGTACCTTTTCTGAGGTCCATTGTAACTTTGAATACTTGCTAAGTGAACACTCTTAAGTTGAAGATTACTTGTAGTTGGCTTGTTGTTTGGTATAGCCAACCAATCCAACAACCCATTTTTGACCTGCAGAATGCTTCTGGAGGCAGGAGAACTGAAAAACTGGGCACGTGGATACCCCAGGAGGCCAAAAATGGGCCTGTTTTACCCTTTTTCATCAAAAACAGCTCATTTCAGCTCATTTTTGGCCTGCAGAATGCTTCTGGAGGTGGGGGAGTGAAAAACAGGGCGCACGGACATCCTGGGAGGTGCGTTTTTGGCCTCCCCCGCCTCCAATAGCACTCTATAGGCCAAAAACGGGGCACACAGAGGCCTCTTGGGGCATCCACATGCCCCGTTTATCTCCCCTGCCTCCAGAAGATAGAGTGAAAGAGAGAGATAGACGAGAGATAGAGTGAGAAAGAGAACCAGAGATAGATAGACAGAGAGAGATAGAGTGAGAAAGACAGACAGACAGAGATAGGGAGGGAGGGAGGGAAAGAGAGAGAGACAAGAGAGAGAAAGAGATTCCTAAACAACTGAAAAAGAGATCTAGTAAAAAGAAAAGTCAACCAAAAGAGCAATATGCAAACAAAAACAAATAAAACACCCCCAGGAGAAGCAAAACAAATTAAAGTTTAATTTGTGTGCATTGTTTAATGGATTGCTAAATTGGTGACGCCTACCCAGTCACATGACCACCTAGCCATGACCACCCAGCCAATCCGGCCCCTCAACAGTCTGAGGGACTGTGAATTGGCCCCGTTTAAAAAGTTTGAGGACCCCTGTTGTAGGCTGTACTGTAGCTGCATTTGTGTGTGTGTGTGTGTGAAAACTGTTTTTAATTGCTTACACTAACAGTTTTAATCTTTCTCTTTGCAGATTGCTGACCTTTATAAGAGCCTTAAATATAAAGAGAAAAAAATCTTGCAACTGTCAGATATGATTAAAAATTGTGAGAGAGAATTCAGACAATTATCTCACCTATTTTGCAAAAACAGCAACCTGCTGGCAAGCACTCAGGTAAAATAATTCTCCTTTCCTAGTACTTTCTACATCTCAATAGAAAATCAGTGAAAATCAATTTGTGAGGAGATTTTAGCTTTTTTTAAAAAATGTTTTTATTATATATTTGCATTCTGAAAACATTGAATAGTTTTTAATGTTAGTAATGCTTTATTGATATACTTTTTTTCAAATTTGTGTTTTTTTATCAGAATCAGATGTCCTAGTCATATCTCATTAACTGAGATGGTCCTTGATATAAGTCTGAAGCTTATGTCATAAATAAAAAACAATAAAAAAATAATTATGCATCTCATTCCTCTATAGAATGTCACAATTTCAAAAATGAACCAAATACTAGATAAACAATTGCCTGCATCCCCAAGGAACTGCTACAGTAAAAAAATGAGGAAGGAAAAGGCTGGAGGCTCAATTTTCTTAAGCCTCCCAAAAGAGTTGTATGAAAGAAGTCTTGTTACCATGTCACAGTGCTATTGCAGAGGGCACAACAGAGCAATTAGAATTTAACACTTCTACTTACTTACTCAACTCATATATGATATTACGGTTCATTCATAGATCACTTAGCTATCTGTAAGAGTTCAGGTATGGAATGCTACACTTTCACCATCTTGAATATTATTGCACAGAATACTAACACAAGTAGGATTTCTATTACATTCTCTCCTTCTGAGGTTTAGGGAATTTTTATTTTCAAGTAGTTAACATTTTGAACATAGCTTGTGGAAAATGTTGACTATTTGGAAAGATTCCAAAGGTTAGAAATTTTGTTCCTAATAGATTCATTGAAGGTTTAATAAAGATATTAAATAATGCTAGTTGCTGTATTTTTATTTTATTTTAAAATTGTGTTCTTCCTCTTACCCTTCATCAACAATGCAACTGAAGACTTTGGCCATTCACATTGATAAAAATACCTTTTTGGAAACACAAGTAAGACAGCTGATACAAAAGACAAATCAACAGCAAAGCAAACTGGACCTGAGAACGCTACTAGACACCATCGATAACCTAAAGCAGAAAGTTGCTCTTCTTGAATCATATGATCAACGTCTAGGTATTATTGGATTTACTTTCTCATAGATCTGATTGGCAACCCCAAGTAGAAGTTGGTAAAGAGGGTCATACAGATACCAGTTCTCAAACTTTTACTTTTGTCAGAGACAGTTCCCAGTTCTTGAAGTATTCCTTCAGTTTTTGTTGTCTGATTGTGTAATATTGATCTGTCTGTAGATGAGGGATCCACTTTTGTACATCTTCAATCAAAGCCAAAAAAGCCAAAATGGGTTGTGCCATCTTCTTTACAATAATTGGTATATCAATTAACTATATACTAATTCACTTAAATGCACGTTTGAGATCAGTCCAACCCAATCAATAGGTTTGTTATTGGAAAAACTGCTAGATATTCCCCTTGAGCCTCCTGTAGAGATTTGGGATAGACAGCTAATAAAAGAAGACACCCTTCTCTATCACCACACAATTTCCATGTAGGATATGTGTGTTTGTGAGGTGGGGGGGAGAGAATAAATAGCAGGAGCAAATTACTCATGACTAAGAACAGCACTTCTTTTCTTTGTGTCCTTTGCAACAGGGTAGTAATAATGACATTTTTCAGTTCCTGCGCTAAAGACCCCCTAATGTCTTCCCCCTTGATCATTCCTCGTTTCCCTCTGTGTAGTGGAAACACTAATTGTAACCACTCTGAGTTGTCATGGCTAGTTGGTGGCCTACTAACCATCTGCTTTCAACATGTTTCCTCTGGAGTGAAAACATTGCTTTGGTTCATTTGTTATTTGTGTGTTATTTGAACCCAATCACTGCATATTCAACCCACAATTTACCATTTTCTATAAGGCCATTTATGTTTTGTTTATTTAAACAATTTATATGACCACTCACCTTGCTTCTATCTGTGACTCCAGATGGCTAACACAATATAGCTTATTCAGTAAATACAATTAAGTAAACTTTGGCTTAGTAAAATCTGATAATGTTGCATTTGAGTTTACCTTTACTGATTTCTTTTTCACTAAATACGGGATTGTACTCTACAACTTCAGCGTTTTTTTCAGGGGGGACCAATTTTAAGTTTCAGAGCAGTCATATCCATATGTAATTAAAAATTACAAGCTAACTTACTACCAATTTTAAGTACAAAATTGGTTTCAATCAATAGAGAAATAGATTGGGTCTCAAAAAAAAGCATATATTCTTTATACAGAAAATTGTGTGATGGATTCTGAATAACCGATATAAACAATGAGATATTAATTTGGAACATTTATTTGAAACAATACAAATGCTGATTTCTAAATCTGCATGTCATTCTCACCTCATCCCTACCCCATGCCATAAAAAACAAATCCTGAAATGTACCTCTCTTACTCCTCTAGTTGTTTTAGAAGACTTGGCTACCCAACAAGACGCTGTCTTCAGAATGCACAAAACACAACTTAACAAAAACGAAGAACGGTTCAAGATTTTGGAAGGAGCAAGTTACAATGGAAAATTGATCTGGAAAATTACAGACTATAAAATTAAGAAGAAAGAAGCTATAGAAGGGCACAGCCTCTCCTTATTTAGTCAGCCTTTTTATACCAGCCACTGTGGATATAGAATGTCTGCCAGAGTATATTTAAACGGAGATGGCTCAGGGCGGGGAACTCATGTTTCGTTGTATTTTGTAGTGATGAGAGGAGAATTTGATTCATTATTATCATGGCCTTTCAAGCAAAAGGTTACACTTATGCTTTTGGACCAAAGTGGAAAGAAAAAACATATATGTGAAACTTTCAAAGCTGATCCTAACAGCAGCAGCTTCAAAAGGCCAGAAGGAGAAATGAATGTGGCTTCTGGGTGTCCTCGGTTTGTTGCACACTCTGTGTTGGAAAATGCAAAAAATACCTACATCAAAGATGATACACTCTTTCTGAAAGTAATGGTAGATTTGACTGATCTTGAGGAATTATGAGAATACCCATTATAAAACATTAGAGTGAACACTTTTTATGCTCTCTGGATTTTTTCAAACCTGTGAAAGCTGCTCTGTGGTCTACCAAGCTGTTTTTTGTACAGTTTTGAAAGACTGTTGTATTTTTGTACATTTAAAATGTTGTCTTAATAAAACATGTTAATGGTTCAGTGAATTATGAACATCCAGCAAAATTTGATTATTATTATGCTCTATTACTGTTTCAGTTTAAATGGTTGATTATGTTTTGGCAAGTCAGTGTTGACTCTTATGACCACATAGATAGATCTTCTCCAGGACAATGAGCTCAACCTGATTCTTCAGGACTCTCAATGATGTTCCACTGCTTCTCAGTGCAAAGAATACCTACAATCCATCACATTCTGGTTAACAATTAGATACTAACAAAATGATCCTTTTGAAATAAACCACTATTTATATTCTCTGCATCATTTGAAGTCAAACTCAATTAACAACTATGAAGAATGGAAAAATTACATTTTCTGGTGCCTTCAGATTTCATTATTTTTAATCTGTTCCTTCAAGCCAGATCCTTCATAAATCATTTTTCACAGCCCAATTCAAAAGTACAAACTTAATACACACATCATTCCAATTTTTAAATGGAACCCATTTGAAACTATTGTCCCAATTTAGATATTTTTTGCCTGCAAGAACAATCCATTTACAGTAGCATATCCATTAATTTTTAGTGCCTTCAAGTTACGGATCTGCCCGATTTTCTCTAGAATCCATTTATTGCAAATCGGAGATCACATCCCATGTATAGTTACGAATTTGAAGATCATTTGCACCAACCTTGTGCTAAAACACGGAAGAGTTTTTTATGCCAAACCCTGCTAGAGAAGGCAATGCAGTGCTTCTCTACACACGACTCATAATCCCATTGCTCCTGACCAGTGGTGAAATCCAAATTTTTTTACTACCGGTTCTGTGGGCATGGCTTGGTAGACATGGCAGGGGAAGGATACTGCAAAATCTTCATTCCCATCCCACTCCAGGGGGAAGGATATTGCAAGATCTCCATTCCCACCCCACTCTGGAGCCAGCCAGAGGTGGTATTTGCTGGTTCTCCAAACTGCTCAAAATTTCCGCTACCGGTTCTCCAGAACCTGCTGGGTTTCACTCCTGCCCCTGACTTATTGCTAGCTTAATTATGGTTTGCTCAAACGCAGTTTCCTGAATTCATAAGAGACTGAACCCCACTATTCATAAGCGAGCCTAAAAGATGGGTGAGGGCAAATGACAATAGTTTGTGCTTCGCCCCCTTTTTGAAGCGCGGTCCAAGCGGCTGAGGACAGACGCGAACGCCTCCCACTCCCTGCTCCCTTCTCTGCTTATGCGCTTCGTTCGAAACTACAGAGAGGCGGCCGGAAGCGTAGCCATACGATATTCGCTTACAATTATTTCCGGGATGTGGGCGCCAGCCTGGTCCCGACAGGCGGCAGAGCTCAACATTGTGGTTCCGGGTTCCGGGAGATCACGGGGCCGCAGCGGCTGTTTTTCGTAAATCGCCGCCGTCTCCGCGTTCGCTTCCGCTGTCTGCCAGAAACCCCTCCTGAGAGCAGAGGGAGGTGAAGTTGTAGGTGGGCTTCTCTGGATTGCTGGACCAAGTTCGTGCGGCTCTCGGTGCTATTGCCTAGTTCTGGGGACGCGTAATGCATCATTCGCAATCCTAATCCTAAGTATTTACGAGCACCGTCTTCCTGATTGAAACGGCGACGGAAGTGCAAATAAACCCGAGTGCAAATAAACCCGAGAGACTCCGGTTGCGAGGAAGAAAGCCTGGGCGGGGGTGGGGTCTGTGGTGGGGAGAGAGAGATCGCACAAGCGTCTACTGTAACCCGCAGCCTTTAGAGACGCCCCGTGTGAAATGAATTCGCCGCGTTTGCCACGACCACACTGATATTTGCATGTAGCTCCTTATGGCAGAGAGAGATTACAGTCCTCGTTTCTCCTTTTATAAATAAAGGATAGATATAATCGACTTTTCCATGGACCTGCATTGGGGATAATTTTTTTTTGTCCTTTAAAAGAAAAAAATAGGAAAAACAGCGGAGATTCGTAATACCTAAAAGAGATTTATTACACTATAAATGGTTGTGATTTGCTATTGAGAAAAATATTTGGTGCTTACCTTGCTTGTAGATATATATTGGGGTTTGCTGCATCATTTTCCGCCTTCACATGACACTGTGAAGCATAATGACATATACAGACTGGGTTTCTACACTGTTCAACCAAAATTGGCTAATTTATTGCTTAGTGAATTTTCTGGTTTCAATCAGCAGTCTCCTGCCAAAATCGTATTTTTTGTATAATGGGTCTTTATCTTACTTAATGTTTAACTGAACATTTCTATAGGTGATTTTTCATAAAATGTAATACAAAATGTTCATAAAGTAGCATATGTATTGATTGATTAACTGATTAATTCATCAAAAAAGACTAAAGGCAACACTTTATGAATGTTGCATCTCTGTAGCCTTTACGTCTATGGAGCCTTTATGTCTATGGAGCCTTTAAGTCTTAGCCCTTAAGGAATAGGCTTGGGGTTCTCGATACTGCTGTTTTGATTTGCTATGATAGATTGATATGGTTATTGGAGGTACTTGGCATCATAATAACGATGGTACTGGTATAACGGAGGTACTTCAGCAGCAAACTAAGTTACAGTAGTAACAAAACCATCGTGAGATAAAACATGTTAAGAATAGACAACCAATGTACATCTGGTAAAAGTTGTAGAGTTAATCTATAAGTATTTGGCTTATGTTCTGTATAACTTCCAAAAATTGGAACTGACGTGTATATTAAGGGCCGTTTAATTTGTGCTACTGTGAATTTTTATAAACTCTGTATTAAAGATTCATGCCAAATTGCTTTATGCAATATGAAGCCACTTTTCAGAAGCCTACTCCTTAAATTGCATATTTTATTATGATAGCAGATTTATCCTATAAAGAAGCCTATGAAGGTGATTATCACTTTGAAGAATTATATTACATGTGCATATATGTAATTGGGTTACTGCATTAACCCAGTTTTTTTAGTTCTCATGACACACTATAAATTGTAAATTAATCAAATTGTGTATGTATAGCCTAAAATGTAATTGGTTAGCTTCTGATTTACTGTATTATGAAAAGATATTCATAAATTTAAAACAGCGTGGAATCAGGACCACAAGCAAGTGCATCGATGGCCTGTTAGAATAATTAGTGCTGTTACATAAGAATTTGATGCTTCCTACAAGTGATATTTTGAAACTGTCTTATTAAGGAAGCTCTGCAGATCATAATTCAGTAATAGTGTGTATTAGAAATAGGCAGTTGAAGTTAACAGGTCATTTTCATTTCTTTAGGAAAAATAATATTTGCAACTGTGTGATTATATGATATGGATGACCACCATGAAGCAAAAGATGAGATGCGGTGTGCAACATCACAAGAGAAAACAAAAGTCAGAGGTAAGAATGATTGTTGTCCTTGTAACAGTAGCGTCCAAAAATATATTAGAATTTTTATTCGGGTGCAAGCTAAACACTACAGATGGAACTTTTAGTAATTTTTTTAAAAAACAACTACCAAAATTGATAATGTAGAACCAAAGTTGATAATTTTCCATTTTCTATTTTCAAACCTCTGACATTCAAAAATAAGCTTAATTTATTTTAAACGTAAAACTGATTGTAAGATGAAGTAATATTGATGTTTGCCAATCAATTATTGTCTGGAAGTACTTGTCTTGCTGAAGCTAACTTGGTCTGATTCAGATAAGGTAGTAATATTGCTTTTAATATAGGCGTTACTGTTTCCATTTGATTTGTTTTAATGTTTTTTAATATATTTTTTATTTCTAAATATACATCAGTATCAATACATGAACAGTGTAGCCCCTGGGTATAATTCATTTTGATACAAACATAAATAATGGTAATCATAATAATTTTTATATTAATCCAACTTCTATAATCCTAGAATTGATATACATTATTTTAAGGCAATTATTCAATATTTCAATATTCCATTTTAATGCCAATGATGTTATAAACATACATGGTAATGCCATCTTTCACCCTCTAGTGTCTAGTCTTTCCCATCAAATTGTTACTTATATTCTATTATATAAAAAGAAGGGGGAAAATTATATCTGCTAATATTGCCCCTAAATCAGGTCACTATTACTAATCCTAATATATAAAGATGTGTTTTCTTATTGTTTTAATGTTTTAATGCACCATGTGTTGCCTATGAGTGATTAAAGTGTAATAACACATTTTTAAAAATAGGATCTAGATATATTGTATATCAATCACTATTCTGTGCTTGTATTCTAGATGGAAAAAAGGCAGAATGTACTAGATAGATCCATGCATTTATTTGCTTATTTTTTATTTAACTGTTACTTAATGTATGTTTCAGTCATTCAATACTAAAGATAGCTGACAACCATTTAAAGGAGAATCTAACACTAATGCTACTCAACATGTGAAAACAGAAACCCTACTCAATCTTCCTGTTCTTTTTGTTTCCTTAGAGGAAAGTAAAAGGAAACAGAAGCGAAGCAGAAGCAGATCCTCCTCCATCTCTTCCTCTACATCTTCTAATTCTTCTACAACCTCGTCTTCAAGATCTTCTTCCAGGTCTTCTGCCTCACAAAGCAGAAGCAGTTCAAGTAGCAGAGGTAGGAATATTTTGTTACAGTTATGAAATTCATTTTGTAGATGCAGGCTTTAGATGTTATATAGCCAATAACAATTATTGACCTAGCAGAAGTAAATATAGGTAATCCTCCATAGATGCCCATTCATTTAACCACTGATGGAAGTTACGATGGTACTGAAAACATGAACTTATGACTGTTTTTCAAAGTCCTGGCTATTGCAGCGCCCCCTACGGCCATATTTGAACAACATTTAGGCCCACTTGCATTTACGGTCACCCGTTCTGCTCCTGCCACACATACACACATACCTAACTAACCGTCATCTTTGTTTGCCACTCCTGTGCTGGGTTCACCACCTTGGCTACGCACAGAGTAGACACTGTGAAAATATCCTGAGAGATACCCTCAGGCGGGTGTGCATCATACACCACTTAGGTGGACTTTAGGAGGAAATATCACCTAACCCAAGGGTCCCCATCCTGTGGTCTGCAGCCCATTACCAGGCTGTGGCTATGGGGCCACATGAGAACATGGCACCACTCAGTGAGCATCGTCACAGATGCTCATGGCCCCTCATGCAAGCCTTATCACAGGTGCTCACCCCATTCATGCGAGCATTGCCATGAATGACATGGGCGCTCATGTGTGCATGGACTTGCCCCTCCTACAAAATCATCCCCTCTTTCCCCCTCCCCCTGCTCCAGGCCATCAACCCAGAAAGCTTGGAGAACTCTGACCTAACCCTCAGTGACCTAAGCAGTATTTTCCAAGATTATACCCTTGGGCATCAATAATCCAATCCATTACCCTAAGATAGTAATTACTTTTAATTGGATGAAACAGTTTAAACAAATCATTATGGGAGTGAATTTCATAGTAATGTGTCGTTCTTTAGCTATTTGGAATGACAGAATTGGGGAATATATCTATATGCACCGCACCCTTTAACATGTCGCATAATATACCAAAATTATTGTTGTTGTTTTAATTTACATCATGTCTCCCATTCAGGAGCTTGGGAAATGTGCATAATACTTCCTTCAGTAATTCTTTACAATAAGAAAGTGTGTGTGTGTGTTTGTGTGTGTGTATGAATATATGTGTGTGTGTATGTGTGTACATATATACACACATACACACACTCTTAAAGTAAAGTTTTCATTTTCTTATTTTCTGGAAAGAAAACATATACATAAATATACAGATGTAATAGACCTCAAACAAAAATATCCATATAAATAGAAGCCCAAATTATGTTAATCACTGATCCTATATTACCCAGATTTGTTCTAAACAAATCATCATTTTGTAAATTATCAAAGATAATAAAAAGAAAATAAAAGTTGTATGGCAAGCACTTATGTATTAATATCCAAATAATAAAATTCCTGAAAATGTTGTATCTCAGTTTTAGTGACAAAAATCTATTTAATGTTCAAGCCTTAATATGCATTTGTTATATTTTTAATGCTTAGATTCTTCAAAAGTAAAAGCTAAGAAGAGGAAAAAGGAAAAACACAACAAAAAGGTAAAACTAAAATTACTAAAAGTATTAAGTAAAAATACAGCAGTGAAATGAATATTACTGTCATGTGCATATGATTCACATTATAAAGGAAAGGCTGTTACATCCCTATTAATTATATCAAAATTATTGTTTTTACTTTGCACTCAAGTATTAATCATGCTGCTTTGGAGCAACTCCCCCATAACAGATATTACAAACATGAATGGGGCAGGCTTGTTTTTTTCCTCTCTCAGTTTTCCCAAATAGCTGTGATCATCACTTTGAGCCCCGGTGGCACAGTGGTTAGAATGCATTATGGCAGGCTAACACTGTCCGCTGCCAAGAGTTCAATCCTGACTGTTTCAAGATTGACTCAGCCTTCCAGCCTTCCAAGGTCAGTAAAATGAGGACTCAGATTGTTGGGGGCAACATGCTGTCTCTGTAAGCCATTTACAGAGTACTATAAAAAGCATTATAAAGCGGTATATAAGTCTAAGGTGTGCTATAGCTATTGGTCTTACAATGATTATTTGTTTTTCAATTGATTCAGGGGTGTACTTGCATAACCAAATTCATGGGAACATGGGAATCTCAGTATTCAGTCAGTAGCCCAGTTACGTTGACTGAAGGTATTCCCTTATATGAGTTGTGTGCCTTTTGTAATAAGCATCTAGCATTAACTATGGTCAAATTTATTTTTTGGTCAAATTTATATTATTTTTGTTCAGAAGGTAAAGGTAACATGCATATTGTTCTGTGAAGCAGGTTGGGCTGAGTGGTTCAAAGCCACTTACCCTTTGTTCTTTCTCATTTTGGAACAAATCACAATGCCAGAAGGAGCTTGGGAAGAATATCAAGGGACTACAAGAAACTAGGCAGGAAAGCAAAACCATTTGGAGTAAAGATGATGTTTCCATCTGATAAATTCAACTAAATGTTTTAGCCTAAAGAAAGAATGAAAGATTCTAGAGGTGAATTGCTGGCTTGAAGAACATTGTCATCATGAAAATGTGAACCATCTACAGGAAGGCCTGCACCTTGGGAAGAATGGGAAGAGAGCTTTATGGGAAGGCCTGCACCTTGGGAAGAATGGAAGAGAGCTTTAATTTAAACTTGGAGGAGGGAGGTCTAAGGGAAGACATGATACATGAAGACTGTCACAGGAAGGAGAATGTGAATTTATTCTTCTTAGTGCCCAAAGGTAGAATCAGTGAGTGGAAGTTTTACTTGTTTGGAATGAATTTTTTGGAGATTTTTGGAGATCCAAATAAGGAGGAATTTCCTGATCACCTGACTCCCAGAATCCAGGAGTGCTCTATCCCTCAAGATTTTCAAAGAAAGGTTGGACAACTATTTATCTGGAATAGTCTGAGGATTCCTAGCCTAGGCTATAGGTTGAACAAGAAGACTTCCAAGGTAACTGCCAAATATTTGATAAATCATCTAGTGTACCTTTTGATTGAGTGTCGATTTGAATTTCCCTGGGACCTGTCCTTCACCTTAACCACTATACCCTATGCTGTCTTGATAGGATGAGAAAATTGGTTTGTTAATTCATACAGAATAGAAAGAATAGAATTTTTATTGGCCAAGTGTGATTGGACACACAAGGAATTTGTCTTGGTGCATATGGTCTCAGTGTATATAAAAGAAAAGACACCTTCATCAAGGTACAACACTTACAACACTTAGGGTACAAATTTAACACTTAATGATATAACACTTAATGATAATCATAGGCTACAAATAAACAATCAGGAAACTATCAGTATAAATCGTAAGGATGCAAGCAACAAAGTTACAGTCATAAGTGAAAGGAGATGGGTGATGGGAACAATGAGAAGATTAATAGTAGTGCAGATTTAGTAAATAGTTCGACAGTGTTGAGGGAATTATTTGTTTAGCAGAGTGATGGGGTTCAGGAAAAAACTGTATAATAATACATTATAATACAATATTATAATATATTATAATACAATATTATAATACAATATTATAACTCTGTATAATAATAACTCTAGAACCGTGATGGCGAATCTATGCCACCAGATGTGGCACGCAGAGCCATATCTCCGGGGACGCCAGCCATCGCCCATTGCTCAGCTGGTCTTCATGTCCGTGGGAGTGCTGGAAACTGGAAGAGCAGCTCCCCAGCACGCATGAGCGCGCCAGCCAGCTGGTCTTTGCGTGCACATGTGTGTTAGAAATCAGAAGACCTGATGGCCTGCGTGCACCGGGAAACTAAGCTTCTGGTTTCCAGCGCCCCCACGCGCGCATGTTGGAAAACTGCTCTTCCCATTTTCAGCGCTACGTGCGTCAGTGAGCTGCTCTTGTGGTTTCCAGCACACATACGCCTGTTTCGGCACTCAGTGCCAAAAAGGTTCACCGCCACTGCTCTAGAACTTATGTGAATATGTTTGAGTTTTCCATGGTCCCTTTCTAATATGAACTTTATGTTAACAATATTATTCTCATAGTCAAGTTGCCCTTTTTTTTTTAATTGAGGAAAAGATCTAAATTGATGCAAGCTGGTGATAGGCACTTAGATTTTGGGCCAAGGTAATTGTCAGGTTCGTCCCCACCCAAATCCTGATGTGCTGCTTCATTATGGCAGGGGAGCAGAGGTGGGTTTCAACAGGTTCTGACCAGTTCTGGAGAACCGGTAGCAGAAATTTTGAGAAGTTTGGAGAACCGGTAAATACCACCTCTGACTGGTCCCCATCTATTATCTGGCCCCCATCTATTCTCTGCCTCCCGAGTCCCAGCTGATCGGGAGAAAATGGGGATTTTTCAGTAACCTTCCCCTGGAGTAGGAAGGGAATGGAGAATTTTACACTATCCTTCCCCTGCCACTCCCACAAGCCATGCCACGCCCATCAAGCCATACCCACAGAACTGGTAATAAAAATTTTTGAAACCCACCACTGTAGGGGATGTTCCTGAATGTTGAACCATAAACATTGAGACCTTCTGCAAGGAATACAGTAGGGTCACTCAAGGCCTGAAAGGCTGCCCAGGTAAAGAAGGAAGCACCTATATTGAGGAGCAGCAATAAAAAAAAATGCTCGAGGCAGATTATCACTTTCATGACAATAGCAAAGAAATCAACTCATACAGTACAGGAGAAGGCAGTGGACAGCCAATCCTGTATTTTTACCAAGAATACCAAATGGATAAGCAATGATATTCTCTATGGAAGTAAAAGTTGGATTTTGAAGATGCAGAATTCGAAGAGTATTAGTGCTAGTGTTTGAGAAGACTACTGAGAATATTACGAACAACCAAGAAAGCAAACAGATTATTGAAGAAATCAACCCAGAGTTCCCACTCAGGGCACAGATTATCCTACGTCAGAGACCCTTTGCAGAGACCCATTTCTCTGGAGAAGACTCTGATGCTGGGAAAAGTCGAAGGAAAGAGAAGAGTGCCACCAGCAGCAAGGTGGATGGACTCAGTTGAATGACAAGGGATGTCGTGTTTGAAGAGCTGAAGGGCCAGGTTAGGGACAGATGGTCAAGGGGGAAAATCTATACTGTATGTGATTGCAAAGAGTAAAAAAATGACTTGACACATAATCACATTTTCAGGTATCTGGGGTTTTTTTTATTAGAAAAGGAAAAAAGAGAAGATGAAAAGAAAGAAAGAAAAGAAGAGAAAGAAAGAGAAATCAAGTCCTGTACAGCTTTCTAAAGTAAGTGTAAAAACCGAATGCTAACTCTGTGCTTTTCTTCTTCTCAGAATTAGACAGTCTGTGAAAAGTGAATGGAATGACTTTGATTAACTCTTTTCTGTAATTTACAGATTGTATCTTACTATTATGCTATTTCATGGTTATTTTTTTCTTCTTTTGTTTCCTTATATTTTCTTTTCTGGCATATTTCTCCAAGTAATCAAGGATGGCATATTTGAATCTCCAACCCATCCCCTTTTAGCTTTCAAAACTAATTAGCAGTTTAGGAAGTTAGACTTCAATCAGTGATGATTGACGCAAAGTCCTTCAGTGAATTTCTAAAGTAAAGATTTCAACCCAATTTTGTAAATCCAACTTTGACACGCTAAACATACCACCAGATCCCTTTTTTTTTTTTATCATTTGAACATCGTTTTGGAAAGTTCTAATTCTGTGATCACTGAGAGAGCAGGAGCCTCTAAGTTATAGATCAAATTAGCTCTTTTTAAGGAAGGAGAGAGATCTGCTTTTGGAGTGGGAGATCTGATGATAGAATAACCTTCTAAGATCCTATGGAAATCTGAAAGATTGCCTCTGAAACGTTTGCCTTTGTTATAATGAAACTTGGGGAAGCAAAAAGGTGAAGAATGAAAAGGCTCAAGATTACCCTTGTCAACCCTTGTGTTTTGTCCAAAAGTGTTTATGGGAAATTAAGACCAGCAATGGAATATAAGTAGTTCTCTTGGCATCAAACTTAACCCTGATAACTTCATAGGTATATCCACGTGTTGTTGGTTTTTTTGGCAACAACATTGAAATAATTTACCATTATTTCTTTTTGACTTATTTATTAATATCATAATTTCTGTACCACCAAATTCCATACATTTTGTCATACATACAAAAATTTATAACCCTGGTGTTTCCTCATTTTACCCACCCAAGAACTAAACAGCTGAGACTTGGGGATTTACATCAACCAAAGTTAATAAATTCAAGTTGTTCTTTTTTTTCCAGTGGTGCAAAAAAAAAGAGAGAGAAAAAAATATGTTAAAATGCTGCTTTTTCTTTTTCCTCCTGTTGGGAGCCGTCATTGCTTTGCCTAAGGCAGTTCAGATAGAATTAGTCTACCAAACAATTTAATTATTTGTGAGCAGAAATCATTTTTATTGGATTAATTTACAGGCCAGAAGGCTTTCTTAATGGTGGCAATATTTGCTAGCACTGTGTGTTTCAGTATATGGGGCTAATAGGACATCCATGTCAGTTTACTGAATATGCAGGTTGGGACTCTGGTTTTATCCAACCCAAAGAAAATAGAGGGAGAAAGCTAAAATATGCTTTCTGGTAGATTGTGACTTTGTGTTACAGTTTCATTCTTTCAAGAAAAGTCATGGTCCTATAAATACCATTACTTTGGGTAACTAAGCCACAGATATATATAGATAAATATAGATATGATAGATAGATAGATAGATAGATAGATAGATAGATAGATAGATAGATAGATAGATAGATAGATAGATAGATAGATAGATATACAGAGAGAGAGAGAGATGAGAGAAAGAGAGTCCATGCTTTACTTTCCATTTCTCAAATTTATTTGAAATTTGCCTAAGGTCAAGCAACTAAACAACAAAAATAGCAGGAGGATCCTGTTCCTATGAGAGAAAAAAATCCCTTTCCTCTTTTTTAAGTTGTTTCCTTGGGAACAGTATTCCTTCGTTTGGGGAACATAGGGTAGCTTTGGTTTCTTGTTCTTTTAATCAAGTTTTATTCAGCACAAATTCACACTTCCTTGTGATTGTTGTGACATTAAAACGGGAAATATAATTTATAAGTTCTTACTGATGTAATTTAAAATGTACATTTTATTTATAGACCACAATATTGTATTGTTTTAGTATCTCAAAGATAAAAAGAAGAATCATAACTACAGTATGATCACAGGAAAGAAAATTAAGATGAAAATAAAGAAGAGTAAAAAGGATAAAGAGGTATTTCTGAATATGAAAAACATATTTCACATCAATATGTTTAATGTTTAAAATTTTTAAACTTGTAAAAATGTTTAAAATTTTTAAACATTTAAAAATGTTTTAAAATGGTGTTACCTGCATTTATAATACATTAGCATTTAGGGTGTTTAGTAATTCAGTAATTATCCTGAAATATAGATAATTTCTTGCATGTGTTTCTTATATGTTCCATCTAATATGTTCGAACTTCATGTTTAAATTTGGAAAATAATGACATCTGAAAAACAAAGATGAGTCCTATGTAATAGGGCTACTTCAAAAATAAGCTAGAATATATATGCTTATAAATTAAAACAATTTCTAACCTTCAAACACACACAAATTTACAAAATATTGATGCCACTGAAATTTGAAGGGTAAATAAAAAAGTACCAGGAAAGGCAGCAGCACAAGTCCATTACTTATTACTGAAATAATCTGGTTATGAGCAGTGATATATGGAATGTACTTTGTAAATCTCCTGTTGGAACAAAATAAAGGAACACAAGGGAAATGAGAAAACTAGTCTTCTCAAGGTCATATCATGGAATTGGTCAACTTTAGCTACATTAACCTTATGTCATTTCGTAATTATTTGACTTGTGAACCATCATATCTATTTTTAATGCCTTAGATTATTACAAATTATAAGAAATATTTATTTAGACTATCTCTTACACTTGTTAACTATGCCATTCCCTCTCATATATAGCTATAAGTGCTGACTGCTGTCCTTGACTAGAAGAAAGCTAGTGGGGAAAGGAAAAGGGTACTTTAACTCTATTGCTGCTGAAACTCCACATGAAAAGAACTGAATAGACCTACAGAAGTTCTGCCAGGGTTGTCTGGAGACCTCATTATATTGTGTCTATACAAACTTCCCCCAGAGGAACTCCATGCCTTCCAGAGTAGCATTTCTTGTCATTATTCTGTGCAGAAGGACAGAAATGGAGGTGTTTTTGCAGAAGAAAAGGTAGAGAATAGTCATTCCCCTTCCCTCCCTATGGGGAGGGGGAAGGGAGGTCCTTGTTCAAGAGTCAAGGAGCACCCTCTGTTGAAAATGCTGTATGGCCCACAGAAGTATGTGGAATAAAAGAAACTAGACCTTGGCACAAATTCAGTTTCCTTCTCCTTTGTTAGGAGATGAGATAAAGTATACTAAATATCCCAGAGTTCATTTATTAAATATATGCTGGTTGTATATCATTTCCAGTTTTTAATCTGCAACTTTATCTAAGTGCATACAATTTTAGGAATACTAATTTGTCCTAGAACAATTGAGGGCAAAAGAAGAAGGGGATGGCAGAGAAAGAGGTGGCTGGATGGAGTCACTGAAGCAGTAGGTGTGAGCTTTAATGGACTCCAGAGGATGGTAGAGAACAGGAAGGCCTGGAGGAATGTTGTCCATGGGGTCGCAATGGTCAGACACGACTTTGCAACTAACAACAATAATTTGCCCTTGCTACGTAGATGCAAAGTCATAGTATCTATTAAAATTCCTTAGCTTTATTCCTTACATGCAGCCTTTAAAACTTAATTATGTATCTATGAATAACTGGGCAGCAGAATAATTTGAAAATAGTTAATGGGGGTACAATTTATTGGGAATAGTCTGAAAATAATCTGCAAAATGTATTTTTCATCACTTAAAATTAGGTTTTTAATGACTTTTTTTTTTCAGCGAGATCGGAACCGAGCAGAACTTCTTGATTTCTTGAACTCTACTTTTTAGTGAAAAAGCTGTTAAATGAGGACCAATAAGTCTGTCAGCTTATTCAGTCATCTTGCTCCTTAAAGCACCAAATACAAGCTCAGGGTGAAGCATGAAAGAACATCTTGATGCACAAGGAGTTGAAATTGTCCCACTATGAAGATAATTGACAACTCCTTTAAAAAAGGCAAAATAATTGGTGACATTTTATCAACAAAGAGCCATATTGAAGTTGAAAAGAACCTAACCAAACTAGGACAAAGGCATAATCATTCATTAAAGTGAAAGGATGTGTTGGAATTTCGGCCTACTGTGCATATCCAAATTGCATGCAGAATGCAACTTTACCATCTGTTGTCCTTGATCATTTTTCTGATTAAAGCCAAATAATAGCAGAGAAGTTCTTAAAGAAGAATCAGACCCATGTATATAGATATTTTTAGTATTGAGAATATTTGCAAACAGCAAAATACCTCTTTCTGAGTAGTGTACATTCTCTAAAGCATTGAGTAGATTTTTTAAATCATTTTCTTTTGTAAAGTGTTTTCCTTTTAAAGTTAGTAAAAAACACTATAATTTCAGTTTATTTAATGAGGTGCTAGGCATTTCATTTAAAAACTCTGGCGTGGTACAACTATTAAATGAACATTATGAAATTAGTTTACTGCCCACTGCTGCTTGGTTTTGTTCTTATTTTGGGTATGAGGATTATTGATCAGTATCAGTGATCCTTCAGAGATCAATGATCCTTCAGTATCAATGATCCTTTTGAGAGGCATGTATCAAAGTCCACATTATGAAGATCTTAGTGGGTACCAATTTCAGTTGAGTGTAATGGTATGGAGAACAGAATGCTCAAAAGAGTGGTTGTGGCATATAACCTCACAGTGTATGAAGTTTCATTTTGTGAGAAAAATCCAATAAAACGTACTGCTTCTGATATAAATTGTTTTAGTGAAATATTAACAAGTGTGAAGGAAGCATAGGGTTAGAATGATGCTGTTGAGAATTACAGCTATCACATAGGTTTTTCTTTCCCCAAAACCTTTAATAAGAAAAATGTCAAATGACTTAACAGTTTGTCTTCATTTTTTTTAATATTACATCCTTAGGTAGCTTGTTTACCACAAAAAAACATATAAAACAGTAAATACTTTTACAATTTTAAAAAATAATTTATTGAAATAATTTTAAATCAGTATTGTATAATTTATCAATAATTAAAATATAGTTATTATTCACTCTCCAAATGATCATTGAAAGAACTTTGTGGGGTTTTTAAATATAATCAAGATAGGGGACATCTGGATCTCAGGGTAGGGAAGAGATAATTCCACAGATGGAATAGTTACCATGAATGTCTGCTTCCAAGTTCCTATCCCCTAACTTTTTAAAAAGGGGACTCACAGCATTTTTCTTGGATTGCTTGGATAGCAGAAGCAGATTCTATTTGGAGAGATAGTTCATTACACAATCTAAATCCAAGCCGCATATTGTTTTTTTAGATCATTATCAACCTCTTCGATTTTAACCAGGAACAGTGCTTGTAATATTGGTGCTGCATTGTTGAAACAGCTCTCGCCTGATTACTTATTCCGAACAGTTTTGGGATAGTGTTCAAAGTCACTAAGAACAGCGCCTTGTAGAAATGCAGAAATAAAGTAAGGGGGAAATAAAGTAAGAGGGTGAGCAATTGAGTAAAGACATATCTTTTCTATCTGTGTCACCCGAAATCAATAGATGACCCACCCACCCCAAATGGTTTAATATAGATAATAAATAAGATGGGGAAAGAGGGGAGCGGAACTCTGAGCCGCCCCATAAATCAATGGCCAAGAGCTAAATCGCTTTCAATTTCTTTTGCAAAAAATGCTTCCAACTCTTCACCCTCACATGTATTCCAGCCTGACCTCAATTGCTGGTATCAGATGTTGCTGAAGGATATAATAGAAGATAACACTCACCAAGTCCTGATAGAGGTCATTGAAAAACCAATATAGTTTCTTTCCCTTAACTGGGTCTGAACTCTGATTGAAAAAAATCAAGGGAATGTAACTTTTTCCAGGGCCCATTGGAACTGCAGCTGCACCATCTCTAACACCTCTAAAGTTGAAGGAGGGTGTTGATTGGTTCAAGTCCTGCCATTTACTCATTTGTCTGCCCGAAGGAGCGAATGAAGGACATGGGTCAAGGCCAGATGTAGAGAGCATATGCTGTTATTCACACCGCTTTCTTAACACTCCACAAAATCAGAATTCCACATAGGCTTGCAGGAAGTCGTCCAAGTAATTTCATTTGATCCTACTAAGCTGGGGATAAGATCTGAGCAAATACAAATTAATTTATCTGTGAAATGTTTTGCAAACCTAACACAGCAATATATACGTTGGGAAACAATCTTGCCCCAGTCTGTGCAGATTGCATTGAAGAGTACTGCTAGATGTCAGTTTACTGATGCAATGACGTTCCAGTGATGGTTGCCATGTGGGAGGAAAAATGGAATATAATTATTTGTGATTGCAGTGTTTATAGTCCCCTACTTGTACATGATTCTGGGCACCAGTAAAAGCAGTGTAACAAGAGGAATAAAACAGCCATCCAGGGAAAAGAAACAATTCAAATTAGTAGAACTTTATTCTCAGTGGTAGGTGTGCATAGTGTCCTAGTGCAGTACTCGTGGAAAGAGCCACGTTTTCAAGGCAGGGTCAGAGTTCGGTGGATTTCTTAGGCTCTACAAGATGACTGCTTAGTAGGACTCAAAGCATGCCAATTCTGTTTATTATTTATTTATTAAATTTATATACTACCCATTTCATTGTAAAAAAGGATTATTAGATTTCACTGGACAGAGAGACACAACAGAAGGCAGGCAGGCCTACAACTTGATCCATATGAGACTTATAGATGACCATCAGTACTTTAAATTGCATTTGGAATGCCCTGATTGACCACTGGAAGAATAAGCATGATGAATGCCTATTAAAATGCCTTTAAATAGACATTTGGTTGATCCAACAGTTTTCTTCTGTGATTTGCCTGGATAATATGATGGGATAATTGATGGGATAATGATTATAATTCATAGTGTTGCTGTCCCTAGGATTTGACCCACTTAGTTACAAGATTCATGTTTTGCATTGTTCTTGCTTCAGTTCTTATAGCAAAGCTATCAACACACGATGCAGTTATTTTTCAGTTGACTTGTTACAAACTGGCTTCCATGTGACTAGAACATGGATTTTCCTACTCCTAATCCACCACCATAACCACTACAACATACTAGCACTCCACAATTCAAACCAGGAGTTGAGTTTGGCTCCTGCTGATGCCATGGACTTTGTAATAGTATGAAAAAGACCAATGACTTCTTGCAGGGTATCTAAAGTTTGATGCAACCCTTAAAGTAACACCAGAGGGCACCCTGTCCACTTGTAAATTTATCATGGATTGATAAATTGATGGAGAATTTTAAAAACCAATACAGTATTTTATTATTCACTGCCAATTTTAGCTGTTTAAAAAATATTGAGAGGCTCTGTTTAAGTACTTACCGGTACTTATACAGAATTGGCAATGAGTTTATTTATATATGATGTATCCAATATATTTAGAATGTGCATTTTAATGTGTATCTGAATGAATACAACTATTCCTTTATCTATGCATCTTAGGGTCATTATGGTCTAGAGGCTACTACAACATAAATTTTATATTCCTAAACCCTATAGTTACTCTTATTTTTACAAACAGAATTTTGAACTTTAAATGCACTTAATTTTTTTTATATCACACAACGCATCCCTATATTTTGATGTATCTCAATAGTATTCCTAGTGTCTAGTTCAACCTTTCTCAACTTTGGCAGCTTGAAGATGTGTGGACTCCAGTTTCCAGAATTAGAGAATTTTGGGAGTTAAAAGTTTACACATCATCTAGGTGCCAAAGTTGAGAAACAATTCTAGTATATTGACTCTATGTTAGAAAACCTAACTAGATCAGTTTAATCTTTTGTTAGATTTGATCTTTTTTTTTCTTTTTTCCCTTTTTTTTTTTTTGTAATTCAAGTGTATCACTGAGAAATTGGTTTCAGCACTAGGTAATTTTCTGATTAGAAAGCAAAGAATACTTTGCAGCTGGATAAAACAAGACTCTGTTAAGCAATTGGCGTTCACCTATTTCTGATTCCCATAAATTAAATTTTGCCTTCAATCTGCATTAAACAGGAAATTAAAATGGATACTCTCAGGTTGTACACGCTGAAATAAATTCCACATTTAATCTGAAGCCAGCCTATCTACCCATCAACCCATCTGTTTGTCTGTGTCTATCTCTATTTAAAATATTTATTTTATTCAGGTAACACATAACCAACTGGATGTATTATTTGGTCTTGATATCCTTCTTTTTGCTGTCTTTTTTCCTGAATAAACATTTTTATATCTGGATAAATGAACAATCATAAAAATCACCATGTTACAGAGAATTGCATAGTTACCCCCCCTTTGAGTGTGGTGTTAAATAGTTGTTTTAAAAAAAATTAATTAAAAACGTAAAAAGCTGTGGATTTTGGTTTGGTACTCATAAATAGGCTAAAGTAGAGGGTTCCTGGCAGAAGAGCTCTATCCAACAATAGCAAGCTTTCATTTCTTTCCTCTTACCTACCCCACAATATAACCTTGGAGAGAAGGATCTGCCAGTGGGGAAATGACTTTTTTTGTGATTTGTAACAAATTCAAAAATTAAAGCCAGATAGCATTATAATGAAACCTATTTAATTCCAAACAAAAATCATAATTGTTCCAATGCTTTATATAGTTTTCTTTCAAACAAATCTAAATCAGCTAGAGAAACAAAAATGCAGGTATTAGCACAATCCTCAGGGTAATGTTTAAAAGGATAACGTGGTGAAGAAAGCAGTTTGACCTTTGGACAATAATTTACGAATGCGGATAAAATTTGGGGAGGATCTCTTGTTGCTCTTCATATTTCCACTTTCTTAGACTTTCAGTGAGAAACAATTTGAAATATTCTTAAAAGCCCAACTATATCAATAGGTAGGTCATCTCATCAAAGAAAATTCAGATAATAAGATTGACTTTTCTTTATGAAAGTCACGCCAATTCTTCAGCATGCCAGCTGGTTTTGTGTTTCATAGATATTTATTTATTAAATTGATATGCCTCCCATTTCACTCTTAAACAACTCTGGATGACCTACAATATCAGAAAATAGTAATATAAAACAATTTAAACATTTAAACATTAAAAGGCCATAATAAACATCAAAAGTTAACAAAAAATTATGTAACAAAGGAACCAATACATAAGTCGGATGAAGGTGGGATCTTCTTGGTCTACAAAACCATCGAGAGTGGATGCCTATTTTTAATCAACCATTTAATAGGAATGTTTTCTGCGAAATCAAATTTTAAAGCTTCTCTTTCCACTTTACCAACCCTTCTTCCAGTTGTTTAATTTAGCAATTAGCACTGGAATCCTATGTGTAGATACTAAGATATATAATCCCACTGTCTTCTGTGGAATTTTCCTAGGGAGGTAGGAATATGGGATACAACCTGAGTGATACATAAAATCTTTCAGTCCTGTGCATGTGTTTCAAACATACAATTCTTCAATACTACTCACTCTCAGGTAAGAGTGGACACTACATTCAGATATAACTATATCACTCCTGAACACAGTCTCTATTTTGCTTATTCAAGAAATTGTATTTTAATAGTAGTAGAAAAGCATTGCTAATTGTAGTCAATATATATATTAGATACCTAAAGTAACACTGAAACTGTTAATAAACAGAACACAGCAGATCTGTATCTATCACAATCAATCACAAGGCAGCTAAAGTTAAGGAAAGCACTTTCGTAATTGAATGCAATGCAACAAGCATTTCACTCCTAGGTACAAAAGTGATCATGTGACTTGATAGGAAATGGCTTTCTATTTTTGTAGTTTTTCCCACAAATTGGATCCTAATGCAAAAAGGACCAGGCATCCAAAACACTAGACGCCGCAAAGAAGGAGCCCATTGTACAAGAGATGTAAATATTTAGCATGTTCAAAATGTGCTGTATAAAACACAGGTCCAATACAGACAAAGAGGATTCACCAGCAATTTCCTCACATTCTCAGGCTGCCTGAGCAGAAAGTGGGAAGACAGTCTCACAAGTTTCTGCTCTTGGCCTTTAAATCAGCCTTGACTGATGTACCCTCATCAATACTACATCATGTTGGGCTTATAACTCAGCATTCGGTTAGGAGTTGTAATTCCAGTCTATTTGGAGTTTATGAGATTTGACCAGACTACTTTAGAGTTAAGGTTACATATGTGCCAATATTTCAACACTGGAGAAACAGTTTAGAAATGCCACAATGAAAATAGTTTTCTTAGATGGCTTAGATGGTATGATTGTCAAATTGTCAATATCTCTATACTCCCACTCATGCATAACCGAAGCCATAAATCCACTTGGTATTAAACAATGCTGTTTGCTGGTGTCTTTGTCAAATATATTTGAGAAAGAAGGTAAGCAGGAGTAGAGAAAATTCTTCAGTGCATACTCTGCTTACTTACAGGAAATCCAACATTAGCAAAAGCATTCTAAAATAAAGCTGAAGCCACCACAAAATAAAAGAACCCCAACAGTCTTTTTGGGGAATTTAGGTTCTGCAAGCAGCACAAAACCCTCTTAAGTGCTCCATTAATTTTCAAGAACTGGTCTGAAGCTCTAATCAAAACCACCACCTGTTCCTGTATCAACAAGATATCGAGCAGAAACAGAAAAGTGTTTTTATTTAGATAGATGACTGAAATACCACAGTGTACAATTTGCACAAAAGACTATGGCATCAGTAAGACAGTCAGTCCTCCCATCTTCAACACCAATGTTACACAGTCTTTCTCTAGGGCTGTAAAACACCGAAGAGGACTTCACCTTGGCAGCTTGAGTTGTGCCTCCAGTGTGAAGAGAGTACACAAGTAAGGAGCCATGTCAAGAACTCACGTGACCATTGTGAGCTTATGGCTTTTAAATATTACACAAAAATAAGCCCAGTAAAATGTCTGACTGAAGTTTGGAGGTACATTCCATCGTGGTCACAGCAGCACTGTATTTCATTTTTTTTAAAAATCCAAAAAAATGTATACATCCAAGTGACAAATGTTTCTTCCTAAACCAGTGGTGTAGAAATGTGTGCAATAAGAATAAAAATAAGGGAAATACATTTTGTTGCATTGATTTTAGAAATTTTCAACTCAGGGGAGGGAAAATGGAAGCACTGCCTTGGTGATACACCTTGAAAATGGTGCTTCAAAGCATTCCTTTTTCCCCTAAGTGTAGGAACCCATTCCTTTTTTCAGTTTTTTCGGTTTTAAAGAAACATTTTGCCTTAAAATGTCAACATAGAGGTCCCTGTTTTTTTCAGGATAGAGATAACATGGCCTGTCCATGGTAGTCACTGATTAACCAAGATATATTGTATATAGTTAAGGCTATATAGCAACCAATTACCAAAAAGGAAGAACTTCCAGGTGCTAAAAATTTTCAACCATTTGAAAAATTCCTCCCCTCCCCTCAAATTTTGTAGCCTAAAGTACCCTGCAAGGCTCACCTTTCTAATTAGGAGTTATGTACACTGACAGCATATGCACCAAGACAAATTCCTTGTGTGTCCAATCATACTTGGTCAATAAAAAATTCTATCCGATTCTATTCTATTGGCATTCCTCCAGCTGATGATATTGACAGCAATGCCTGATAACATTTTGGCAAAAAGAAAAAAAAAAGGTTAAACTACTGCCATCTTATACTACTTACTTTTGTTTCAGATTTAATGCTGGGAAATTCTAAATGAGATATTTCTGCCTTTTTATGCATGGATCCTTGCATATGGCTGGTGGTTGGGTGATGTGCAGTTTATGCCAATGTTTGTACGATCATGGGCAAAAGGATTGAGAGAAAACCCAAAAGAAAGCTAAAATAAATAAGCATGCTTTTCACTATTATTCCCTGGGCCTCTCTTTTAGGTGACAAAAAGCAAATTTCTTGTAAGATAGGCAGCTATACAAATGTTTAATAAACACATAATTAGGCTGAGATATGTGCAGTTTTTCATGCAAGCTCGTAGCATAATAAATTGTTAAAAGTGAGGCTAATCTGTCTGAATGGTTTTTTTATGTATTTGCCCAAGGAAAACAGGAACCTACAGGCATAAATGCATGGATTAAAAGATACCTAAAAAGAATTCAGGTGAATTCCTCCCAATAGAGAAACAATTGGAAACAGGACAAAAATAACCATCCTGCAAATAAATAAAATAGTCTGTTTCTAAAAAAAAGAAAGAAAGAAACTAATGTTACAAATAAAGTCAGTAGTCCTTGGTATCCCTGAATTCAGGCATGCTCCACATTCTTTTGGTCGGCTCCATGCCCCTCTCCACGTCTTCTGAAATGGTCTTGATATCACTGCTGAAGGGGGAAATCCTGATGCGGGATCTGAATGTGGTGAGGGAGAGGCTGGTTTTGTTCTTGGTGTTCCATTGTCTTGCAAGTTTCTTGGCCTCCTCTTCCTCTTTGATCTTCTCTGTGGCATCGTGCAGAACAGAACGGAAAATCCGAGGTATTTCTCCAGGCTCTGGTTCATATTCAGAAATAAGTTGCCGAAATCTAAAAAATAAATGAGCAAAAGATACTAGCCTTAGAAGGGCATATACAGTCACCCTTCACTTAAATCCTCAGAGCAGAGAGATATAGGTGTTATCTTATGTCAGGGGTATCAAACTTGATTTCATTGAGGGCCACATCAGGGTTGTGTTTGACCTTGGGGGGGGGACTAGAGGGGCATGGCCGGGAGGGGCGTGGCCAGCTCGACATCACTCATCAAGGCTCCATTTTCGGCAGCAACAGCCTGCCCGGGTTCCATTTTTGGCCGTGAAGGCCTCCTGCAGCCATCTGCCAGCAAAAACGGAGCTCAGGGAGGTCACATGCGGCCAGCCCGGGCTTTGTTTTCGCTGGCAGAGGCACCGTGGTCCTTTGCTGTGGCCGGATCCGGCCCGCGGGCCATGAGTTTGACATCCCTGTCTTATGTCATTCTCTCATATATCAGGATTTTATATTCTGTATGACGTTTTTATTTAAACTGACCTGTATTTGACTTGTACTGTTTTTAACTTATTACAGTACAGTAGTTATACTTACTTACTTATTTATTTCTATTTCATAATTCTAAATCACCTATCTCCCTCCCTCCCCTCCTTAAACACACTGTTTCCTGGTGGTCAATATAAATGAAGGAAATAATAGCTCATCTATTTCCATAATTTGAATTTCACCATCTATATAAACTATGAGTCCTCTTTAAAAAGAATCAATTGGCATTATAAATTAAATGCAGTGACGTTAATTTGTTTAAATTGGTAGCAAGCAGAGAGTTATCCTGTTCAAATTCTGCCAAGCAAAACATTATAATAATCAAACTTCTTGATAAAACCTATTGGACAACTGCAAACTTTTGCATGTAAAGACAGAATATGCACTTGAAGCAACTGATTGCATTTGTGATATATTTCTGCAAATTATTCCCAGCAAGAATATCTAAACAGGCTCTCAGTACTGAGTTCTTCATACATACAAACAAAATGAACAGTCAATAATTGATTCTAGACATGTCATTTAGAAAGCCGTGAATCATTTTTTAATTATTCATAAACAGTTTTTAAAAACAGAAAATGATGGTTTACTCTGCTTCTTTTAGTCCAGTTCAGCTACAGGGAAAAATCAATCAAGTTTCATTGCTAGATATTCTACCCTATTCCCTGCATCTGGTGTTCTCTAAATGTGATGGATTTCAGAATCCATAATCTCCAGTCAGAACAATCTTTGGGGTTAAATTATTGCTACTTCACGCTCATCCTATATACAATGCATGACACATTCCAAGCAAATACCTAATAATGATTGGGCCACAATAGGATGGATGTATTTTGGAACAGATTTCCTCCAGCTGCAAACGTTCCCCTGGAGTGATATCATAGCCATGCTTGGGGTAGCTAACCAGCCAGCCATAATCAACTCCTGTTTTGATCTTGCGATACTCGTTTTCTTTCTCCCGCTGTTGTTTCTCAGCTTCTTTGATCTGCCAATCAAGCTCCATCATCAGGGTTTCAGTCACCATTTCCATTGGGCTTCTTTGAGAAATACGACTAGAAGGTTCGTTCCATCCAAACCAGGATGCCAGTGCCATGTTCTCCTTTTTTCCTTACTTTATCTACAAAGAGCAAGTGAAAACAAAATGTTTTTCATGTTTACAACAGATAGGGTGGGCAACTTATATGTCTATTCATAGATATATAAAGAGGGGCGTTCACATACAATACATATGTGCGCAGCAAGTCTCTGAATTCTACCATGTTCTCATAGTCCTCCTATTGACCTCCAATGGACATCTGAGGGAAGGAAGGAAGGAAAGAAAGAGGGAGGGAGGGAGGAAATCTCTTTAAGGAACTGGAACAGGGCTACCTGGACATGCTTATCCAGAGTCAAATTAATATTCTTTCCTTAGCCCAGACATTAGCTACAGAATTATATACTGAACTAGCAGCAGTTTGCTAATTGGCTTTTCAGAAATCATTCCCAGTCCAGTTGGAGATACCTTGATCCTCAGTGATAGAGCTGAAATTTCCCTAGTCTTTTTTTTTAGGATGAATATTTAATTTGATATTTGATTGATATTTCAAAAAAGTGGAAACTAAAGAAAATGGCCATCCTCACACCAAACATTGTTCCATATTCAACAATACCCTCCCACACAAGTAGCCTTTTCTGGCAATGGATGCACCAATTTTCATTCTCTGTACA
The DNA here is from genome assembly GCF_028640845.1 of Ahaetulla prasina. Lineage (NCBI taxonomy): Eukaryota > Metazoa > Chordata > Lepidosauria > Squamata > Colubridae > Ahaetulla > Ahaetulla prasina. The sequence goes on from NC_080539.1 coordinate 55,783,532, forward strand.
TGAGGATGATTGCATAATGGGCTTCCCCCACCTCTGTTGCTCAGGATTTTTCATGTTACCTCACAAAACAAGAAGAAGCTACTTGCAGCTAGTCTCACTTGGGAAGGAAGGACTTGAAAGATCAGCCATTCTCTCAAGGTTAAAAGGTTCAACATTGTTTTAAGGAACTCAAGCGTCTATAAAGTTAAACAATGAAAATTGCTCAGCTAGATGAGTTTCTTGTCCAAAATATGAGGTTAAGGTAGATGAAAAGGAATAGGAAATACGCTTTAAAGCTAAATGACTCTAAATAAATTTTTTAGAGACTGCAAATTAAATAATTTGTAGAAACAAGGGATAAGTATATACAATTCAGAAAGTTTCCAAGTGTGTCTGTTGGAAATAGCAAGCTTTTGGAGGGACGAAATGATTGTCAATTTACCATATCAGTTTTCAACTGTTTCAAACAAATGGCATCTACTATCCATTCAGGAGCCAGAAAAACCTGCACGTTTTCAGCAGTATGAGGGACTAATGAACATTTCCTTGTTAATCAATATATAATCATCATAATGACAAAGCAATCATGCCAACACAGAACTTACCTAAAACATAATTGTAAAGTCTTATAATGCTAATATAAACATCTAAAAATACAAGTATTTTTGAGAAAATAAAATATAGCAAATACAGTTAGTCCTCAATTTACAATCGCAATTGAGCCCACAATTTATGTTGCTAAGTGAGAAATTTGTTAAGTTAGTTTTGCCCCATTTTATGACTTTTTTGCCACATTTATTAAGTGAATCACTGCAGCTTTTAAATTAGTAACACGGTTGTTAAGTGAATTTGGCTTCCCCACTGATTGTGCTTGTCAGAAGATCGCAAGATATGATCACATGACCCTGGGACACTGCGACCGTCACAAATATGAACCAGTTTCAAGCAATCTGAATGTAAATCACATGACCATGAGGATGCTACAACAGTCATGAGTGTGAAAAATCGTAAGTCACTTTTTTCAGTGCCATTGAATTTTGAACGGTCACTAAGCAAAAGTTGTAAGTCGGGGACTACCTGTAAAAATAAAGTCAAATGCATTTTTAGTGATAACAAGAGTAAATGTGCTATACATTATTAGAGCTTACTTCTGAGACATATCTACTTTAAAATAAATCCAAATTTATTTGGAAATTCAATGGGAATTATACTCAGGTAGTTGCAAATTTATAGCTTTGCAGTCTAAAACAGATCTAAAAACAAACCTATTTCAATTGGTGAAGAAGGTAGAGAATTTCAAAACTCTGGCAAAGTCTTTGTTTCTTAGGAACAAAATAGTGTTAAGGACTCTTCTATCGCTCTGGATTCTAAATTCTCAGGTCTGGGATTTGTATCTTGCCATTCATATGTGGCTTCCCCGTTCCATTTCATCAATTCCTAAGCTGCTCCAGGATCATGTGCTAATATTCAATAATAACATTCTTTTCCAATAGGTCCAGGGTCTGCTTTTAGGATCAACAAACACCATTGCACATGATCAAAAGCAGCAACCAATCTAACTGGGTGATCTTCATATGTCCATGTCTATTGTGTTCTGTCATCTTTGCTTTGATCTTCCATGTGGACATTTGCCTGCAATTTTAAAGTGGTAGATGGCACAATGGTGTGAGGTGCTGCTGATAGGGCATGTCCATAACCACTGTAGGCACTTTTCCCAGATTTTCTGTTATTGGTGCAACAACCATATGCTGCTGGACTATATTGGTGCTGATGTGGTCAAGAAGGGAGATGCCTAATGATGCCAATAGAGCATTTGCATTTCCATGGTATGCAAAAGACATTCAGTACTTTAGGTAGTTGGTCTGCATTTAGCATCATACAGTGCTATTGGGCAACCATATTTTTATACACTTTCTATTTTAAGAAAGTTGACAGGCACCTATTACCAAATACCCCAGTTAATTACATTCATCCTCATGCGCATTTTCCTATTAATGCCACCGTCATTTTGCAGATGGAATCCTAAGTAACGGGAGGAGTTTGCTTTCATTAGAACTTTGCCATTGATCTTGACAGTGAGGTGCTCAGGCTGATTGCTAGATAATCAGTTTTCTTGATCTTAAGTCACAAACCAAATTGGCTAAGACTGTCATTCCATGTCTAGACAAAGCATGCAGTTCTTCCCTGGTGGATAGCTGTGAGCAAAACATTGTCAGCATAGAGCAAGGCCCAGGGGATGCTATAATTGCATGATAGTATCCATGATGAGAATGAACAGCAATGGTGATAACGCCTTGGCGCATGCTAACTTTCATCAGAAAGGCCAATTGTGCATCTTACTCTGTTCTGACATTCTTTCACAAGTTCACCATGCATGGTAAAATGTTTTCCACATTTGTAATACTGATTAAAAGTATCTTTATACCTCTTAGATAATTTCCCAGGTGTCATATATCAATGGTACATTATTTTGTACAAGTTATCTTTTAAATTGTAGCAGAGTTTGAACTTTACACTTTTAAACAACTTCTCTTCTCTTGCTCCATCTGTATGACCAAAATTCTTAGCCCATTTCATCATGTACTCTTTAACTTTCTCTTCTTCCATTTCAAATCTCAGCAAAAGTTTATACATTTTAGCAATCACATATTCTTCATCTGTACGTAACTCATTTTCAAATTCCATCTTATTTGTATAACTTCAGTTATTCTTATCTGTATTTCATCTTCTCTTAATTGTGCTTATGAAAACAAATGAAAACCAAATCCATCTGCAATCAATTATTCTCTTGCCTTCATTTTAAGTTCCTCATATAAGCATTAGGGTACTCGTCACATAGTGACTATTCACTCAGTAACTGTTTACTGAAGAGATTGGAGAGAAAGTAAATTGTTTTCTCTTCTACACATCTAAAATTATGCAGTCAAGATGGCAGCAGATACCTGGCACACTAAGATGAAACTGGGCTGGGGGCAATAAGCCAGAAAAAGTACTCCAGAAAAATGAGGGTACTAGTTAGAGAAATAGGGCCTCTGGTGGCTCAACAGACTAATGCAGTCTGTTATTAACAGCAGCTTGCTTGCAATTACTGCAGGTTCAAGTCCCACCAGGCCCAAGGTTGACTCAGCCTTCCATCCTTTATAAGGTAGGTAAAATGAGGACCCAGATTGTTGGGGGCAATAAGTTGACTTTGTATATAATATACAAATGGATGAAGACTATTGCTTGACATAGTGTAAGCCGCCCTGAGTCTTCAGAGAAGGGCGGGATATAAATGCAAATTAAAAAAAAAATAAACAGTGAAACAGCAGCTTATAAACCAGCATTGTGCAAGGCAATCAGCCAGCAATTAGCAAATTATAAAAGGTATGAAAGTAACAATTCCAGCAGAACCAGAGAAACTCCATGCTCTTGGACTACATGTTGGACTGCAAGTCAGGTGAATGGATGGATGAATTACTGCAAAAATGAAAGTGCATTCAGTGCAAGTTCTATTTCAATAAAACTTCGTAATGTTTGAAACTGTGTCCAGTGGCATGGCGACCTAGAGGGGCAAATGCTCGCCTCATGTTCAAGAGGCTGAGAGTTCAATCCTTGGCAGTGACAGACACTTCTTTGTCAGGGTGCAAAGAGTAAATATCTGTTGCGAACTCTGCATAGGCATCAGGAAGGGCATCCGGCCAGTAAACTGTCAGCTCCATTCAGTAGGTCCAACTCCACTCCTATACAAGGGATTACAGGGTCGTAAAAAGCAAAAACAAAACAAAACCCAATGTTTGAAACTATGTATATTTATAATTCACTAAATATTCTAAACTGATTATTTAATTGGCACCTAGAGAAATTAGGGAAAGGAACAGCACTGAGTGTTTGTGTGTTTTCTCTGAGCAATTTATTAGGGCTGTGCAACAATTAGCTCTTTCAGAAGGCCTGGTTGTAACTATTTGCAAATTGCTGATTACAACAAGAGCCTGTTTAATTTAGAAAGGAAAATTTTGTAATACTAGTTATATTTCAAGATTATTGAGCAACTGAAGTTTGTTTCTTTAAAAATGATTACATGAAATAATTCTTAATGGCAAATTATGAAGGATGAAAATACAATTATTACTCTAGGTCAACTTGTTAATTATACCTTTAAGTGTTTTGAGAAATTATAAAAAGAATATAATTTTCCAAACCTGGTGACTGACAACATATTCAATTAAAACATTTATTATGTTCTTAATTTGAACCTAAAGTTTTAAAACTCTCAGAAAATCCTATCACTTAACTGAAAAGTTAAATATAAACCAATCCTGCTTTTGATTTTTTATTTGAGTAGTTTAATAGTCCATTATAGTGGACATTCTGACTTCCCCTTACAGTGCATAAGTCTTTATATAAGGTATTTGAAGCAAGTTTCAGCAAAATATATTTTGCTTTATGAGGCATAACCCATCCCTTTCCAGCAGTTTATCCAGATAACTCAGAGCAGTTCCAGATACCAAATTTCTTCCATTGCATAAGCAGTTGCAATATTCTTCTTTCCCTTACCAATTTTATTCTGTGAACAGATGAGCTCTCTTACTAGATCTAATCCAGAATAATATGCTTATAACTGCTCTTGGAAGTATTGTTTGACTCCCACATTGATTACCAAGAAAGAATAATTTTCGATCATCTTGATAAGACTTCGAAGTTGTCTTGCAACATCCCAATCTATGCTCTCAGAAGACAGTACACTTCATAATCCAAGGGGTCCAAGTTGACATAGGTTTGATTCTGTTTTCTTTTAGCACTGAGTCACCATGTACTACAGTTTTTCTTTTTTGTCTTCTTGCAGAATGTCGTTGCTTTGCCCAGTTGCTATTTCTTGGTGGAACACCAAGAGCACCTTCTGACTCTTTCAATCCTTTGTACAAGTCCATAAAGAACTTGAGATGCATAAATTTTCAAAGCAATCCAACAGATATGAATGTAAAATATAATGTTGTTCTTAGCCAGTTATTTGGATTTCTCACCGATATCTACCCCACCACAATTTAATTTCAACTATTAATTTTCAGAATACAGATACTACAGATTTGGTATCTATGACTGTTAAAAAAAAACATCAGCTTTAATAACCAAGAGAAGTTTTTGAAAAAATAAATTGGAAATTGTTTAAGGCAGCAGCGCCCAATTTTTTGGGCACCAGGGACTGGTTCTATGGAGAGGGTTTTTTCCGAGGATCAGAGGGGGCATGGTTTTGCAGGCTGCCTGCATCCTGTGGCTGGGGCTTCGCTTGTTTGCGCAGCCTGGTTTCCTGCATGCCACAGACCAGTGATGGTCAATGGACCGGGAGTTGGGGGATCCCTGTATTAAGTATCACATGGGATGTTGAATCAACTGAATGACAGCTCAAGTCAATGCCATATAATTCTTGATATTACAGATAAAAATAAATGTGAATCTTCAGCAGAATAGACTGAAACATCCCAACTTTAATGAGATTAAACCTCTTAAGATCTATAACCAACCTTAAATAGAAGCTTACAGAGCAGTCTAAACAGGACATTACTTGTTTTTATATAGGCTGTTTTGCTTTTGGATGTATTTATTGATATAATACTAAATTCACTCAATTTGTGAGAGACAATAAATTGAGAAGAAGTCAAAATATGTATTCCACATCCATTGTGGTCAAGTCATAGGTTAGCCTTAAATTTAACCTATCCATATAAACTCAGGAATCCTTCTTTCTTTAAGGAGCAAACTAAGCAATGCACAGAAGTCCAAGTAACAATGCTCCACAATGCTGCCTGTATGTTAATTGTGTACATTATATTTCCTACCATAAATTTTATACCTAAGTTTCCAAATGGATTACATTTTACAAGAATAAAGATTTATGTGCTTATCTGGAAAGCTATAGATAAAAGCAACCATAAAGAGTTTAAAGAATTCCACCAAAAGCACAATTTTCAAACTTTCTTCGCCTAGCAAGCAAGCTAATACAGGATTACTTGCATTTGTCATCATAAACCCAATACATAACAGTATTTTTTAGAATGGGATAGAACATAGGTTCTATGTTCTATCCCTGTTGTGTCTCGCTCGCTTTCCCCGCAGCCGGGTCCTTCTTATCTCCTGCCGAATGCTGAGGAATGTCCTGGCATGCCTCCAGGCCCCAGCCCTGGCACCATGCCCAGGCAGGCCGAGCAAGACGAAGGGCCTGATGTGCCTCCAGCCCCCAGTCCTGGCTCCATGCCCAGGCAAACGGAGCAACTAGACCCCTCCCCCTCCCCCACAGCATGTGAGCCTGAGGAATGTGAATTGCCAACAGCTGGAGCCTGGAGGGATCCTCGCTTCAGGAGAATTGATAGGCAGCATCAGCAAAAGGAAGGGAGGGGCAGGCCTGGATAAGTGCTGAGTCATGGAGCCACACCCCATGGCCTATATAAAGGATCTGCTTTCTGGCATTCTCTGAGTCAGGCAAAGTCTACCTTGGATTGCTGAAGTCACTTCCTGGTCTCCTGCCTGCCTTGAGAACTTTGCTAGGACTTTGGCAGAGCTGCAGAGGCATGCCTGATACGGACTTCCCCGACCCGGCCATCAGCAGAGGAGTGGGACACGACTATCCCATAGAATAGATAGGTTCTATTCCCTCTTCCCCATTCATTTCTATGAGGTATAAAAGGACTTTCTGTCAAATTATGGCATAACGTTTGCCTCACTGTCAGTAGAAAACTGCTTTATTTATACAAATTTGTTCTTGTCCCCATAAGTATTGATTTTGTTACACAGTTAAGAGTTTTAAAACATGCCAAATTCATTTTTTTAATTCTGCATCTAAAATATACAAGTGTTATTATTTTAAAATGCCTAGCCTTTATTATCCATGAGACATCTGACCGTACAATTCTTTCATACACATTTCAAGTTCCTGTTGTCTGCAGTGGTGGGTTTCAAATTTTTTTACTACTGGTTCTGTGGGTGTGTCTTGGTTGGCATGGCATGGCTTGGTGGGCGTGGCTTGGTGGGCGTGGCAGGGGAAGGATACTGTAAAATCTCTATTCCCTCCCCACTCCAGGGGAAGGTTACTGCAAAATCTCCATTTCCTCCCAATCAGCTGGGACTTGGGAGGCAGACAATAGATGGAGGTGGGGCCAGTCAGAATTTTTACTACCGGTTCTTTGAACTATTCAAAATTTCCGCTACCGGTTCTACAGAACTGGTCAGAACCTGCTGAAACCTACCTCTGGTTGTCTGCCCAATGACCTTTCGGGTGCAGAACAACTGTTTGGAGTCAGGTCTCCACAGCACTGTAAGAGTGCTACTGCAAAGCATGGAAAGAAATATTGATTAATGGAAGGAAACTCGCTAGGTAGATAGTATTTGCTTAAACAATATTTCTTTAGTTTCTGCATTTAGGCCAGTCTTCTCGAACAGGGTGCCTTCCAGGTAGGCTAGATTCAGGTGAAAACGATTTGAATTCTATCCCAATGCAGTTGGAGGGCACCAGAGTCTAAAAAGCTAAACTAGGTTACTGTGGAGCACAGAAAAAGCAACAAACTTAGAAGTACAATCACCTTCTGAGGATACATGGATTTATCCACAATATTTAAATTTTCTTTCACTAAAAATCAACTGAATTTATAAAGTCCTTAATCTGGAGTTGGTTTTATGAAATGTATCTCACATTCTACAGTTTAGTACTTATTAAATCATTCTTTAGGGATAAAAATAGTATTGGTTCTTTAAGATCCACCAACTTATCACAAAAATATCCTTTATTTTAACTTATTGTATTGAAAAAATTCCATTATATATTATTGCATTTTATATTCTAGAAACCTACCATAGGGATCATCCCAATCTGTCATCCATTTAAACAAAATGGTTTTTAAAATAGAATATTCTCAGTTACAGCTTTTTTTAAAAAAATCACTGATTTGGTTTTTCACTAAATATAATAGCTATTAAAATTCAACACTTTTTCAATGCAAATGACATTCTAAAGTCATGTGATAAAGAGAGAACTATTTTGCTCCATAACATAAAACATTCCTAGTTTGCAACCTTTTCAAGAAAGCATTGACTAAACCAAGCAAGTTCCTATAAATAGCTTTGCAATAATGCTGCTAAACCTTAATACCTATGGGGGTGGGGGGTGGGGGTGGAGAACAGCTATGATTAAAATAATGCTGAAAATCCCCATTTTAAAACAAATTGCCAAAAAAAAATCCTCTACAGCTTAAATAAAATTGAAGTTAATTCACTATCTAATTTTTAATCTTCTTAATAGATTCCAGATGTTAATAATTGCTGAATGAAAACAATTTATAAATTCAAAATACAAATGTGGAACAATTAGAGAAATCTGATCCAATATTCCACTTGGTCTTTAAGTTTAATATAGGAACGGTGACTTTGAGATTCATTCAAATAAACTTAAATATTTTTTCTATCTGAATACTTCTCAACTCTTCAAACCCCAATAGCAAAGATGATTAAGAGGTAAGATGAGGAGAATGTGGTCCTTTGCACACATGTAGGTTAATTGTGTATAGATTAATGCCTATGTTAGGAATATTTTCTCCCAACAAATGGCTACTACTTTAAAGTGTATAAAAAGCAAATAGTATCTTTCAAGTCAACGCCTTCATTATTTCACGGACACAATTGTCATTATCATGACAGCAGTATAAAAATGTTTTGGCATTGCCTTTCTTCCAGATTTTTCCCCCAAGTTCTCAGTCTATTGAACACCCTCTTTACTCCTTGGAAGCCTCTTCTTCAGGTATTAAACAGACTAAAGTTTGCTTAGCTTTCAAGAATAAAGTTAGGTAGGTGTTTCTACCTACTGAAACCTCTTAAAGGACGATGTATAAAATAAATGGAAGAAGGAAAGATGGGAAAGATCATTACTCAAAAAGTGCTGAGCAACCAGTGATGTTAGTATTTTGTGGACTCCTTGGTGCTCTGTGAGCTTGGTTGTTATTTGCAGACATTTTGTTACCCAACTAGGTAATATCATCAGACCAAGTAATGCACAGTTCAACCCTGAACCCATAGTTCAAATTATATCCCCTTCCTTTGGAGGTGTTAGTATCAGTCATAAACCTTAATATAGGATGTACATTTCCCTCTTTTTCCTGCACTCTTTATTGTGCAAAGTCCTCTGTTTGGACAGGAATCCATGCACCTAAGATTATTTCCATTTACTAAAGGCTAGAAGGTTTCTGCATAATGCGCATTTTGGTACTATTTTCATGACAGTCTCCCAATTGCGGGATTCATTTCCTTCCACTTATTAGCTACATCCAGTGGTGGGATTCAGCCGGTTAGCACCACTTCGGGAGAACCGGTTGTTAACTTTCTGAGCAGTTGGCAAATTGGTTGTTGGAAGAAATCATTAGGGCAGAGAACCGGTTGTTAAAATTACTTGAATCCCACCACTGGCTACATCCCTGTACCTGGTCTTCATTAACTTTTCACTTACTAAGAGTTGAACTAAATTCTGACTATGCACAAAATCAGCACCTCCATGGTCAATATTCCAACTTCCCCCACTAGAATCATTGCTGCCTGAGAATTCTGCCAGTTTTTCTAATCTGTTCAAAGCATTCCAGATTCTGGTGAAATCTATATAAGGCTTTAAGAAAAGAATAGTCTATGGAAGCTGGACGAAGAAAGATTCTCTCTACATACAATCAAATTAAGGAATTACTTCATGTCTGTAATTTTTTTTTAAAAAGGTGTCCATTTAACATCTTTAAGCTTTCTTCCCTAACAATACTTAAAACTAAAGCAAAGGAAGGAGGCAGGTGAGAAATAAAATGAAACAGAGCAACAGGAATGAAAGCAAATACAGGCGCGTGCAAACTCCTTTCAAACCAGCCTCGAATCGGAAAAGAGAAAGTAACTATTGCTATTCAGGCCACTAAGTATACATCGCAAAATTTCAGAATTGTCTATACTCATCCTGTATTACACACACCTCACCATTTGTCCATTTGGAATAAACGACTTCATTGCAGAATACAATGATGTTCCACATCCAGTTGGAATTAAGCGCCACTGATCTTCAGCGGGTCTCACTTCCAAGCAGCATTTTATATGTGTGTGTGTATCTCTACACATACACAGAGAGAAAGTCTTTATTTACAACCTGGATGTTCGCACCGTCAACTGCGCTTTACTTCATTAGGAGGATTACTCAGGCAGAAGCAGAAAGCTAACCCTTGCCTCCCTTCCCGTCTGTCCCTCAAACTTTCTGCAAGTTGTCAACTTACCGGATGGCTTGTTCGCCCTGATAAAGAAATCCAAGCACAACTCAAAAAAAAAAAAAAAAGTCCCTCGGCCAAGGCGAGAGGGATGCTCCCAGACTGCGCGCCCGCCCGAGTGTCGGAAACCTAATTCAGCGCGAGGTTGCGCGCAGCAACTGCTTCTCCACCCCCAGTCCCTGCCTTTGCTTAAATAATCAGGGCGGGCTGAATTATTTTCTCCGAAGAACACCCCGCCTTCCTGGCTTCTGATTGGCTGTTGCTATAGTGACCACCCTAAGCTTCTTTGGCCTGTGGCAGGAGGGAGAGCCGGCTGTAGTAGGACCAGATGGAGGGAAAAGTCGGGGTAGGAGGGCGGAAGGAGGAAGGAAGGGGTGTGGAGGGCTCATGTGGAAGAAAAGTAGATGCAGGATGTTTTACCCGCTGGTGAATTATAGCACTGTTCACCTATCCATGAGGAGGCAGAAAATTAAATTGATTTGAAATACTCTCTGTCCATTGCTTATTCTTATTCTGTTTTTATTTGCCAGGGAGTCCAACTTCCTTCTAAGATAATGGGTGACAAAACCTATGAGATTGTACAAGCCTTGAGGCAGCCTGTCTTTGGATGGTTCTGGAATAAGAGGGAATAAGTACTTCTGTAAACACTGTAAACACTGGCCCAGCTAAGGGCAATTTAAGCCTTTTCCCTGTTCATATCATATGAAGGCACAAGCTTGGCTGTAATAAGTCTTTTTATCTGCCCAAATTAAAATCGGTGGAGCAAATAACTCATGACCAAATAAGATTACATGACAGTTCCACAAAGTATTTTTAATTTGTATAATTTTCATATTTTATACATCTGTATAATATTTTCTGTAACACATTTGCATTCTCAGCTGACATCATGGCATTGTCTACATATGAAACATACATTCACATCTGGTATATTTTTCTATAACTGCATTAAATAAAAAAAATAAACTTTCTTGTTTTATTCTTTATTCAGTATTGAATCATTGATGAAGCATTCTACTTATTTTCAGACCAACTATAGTGCCATCCATGCATGCATGCATCCATTCATATTTATATGGCCTCCTATTTCATAAAAAAGTGAGTGGCATACGATTTTTAAAAAAAATAATATAAAATATATGCTTTATATTTATAATATAAATACAATTAAGTAAAAATATTAAAATTATTATTAAAAAGCAAAGAGAGGGCAACAAATATTAACACAATAGAACGACATCAACAATTTACCATTCTCTTGAGATCCCCAGGCCGGATGACTTAACCAAGATTTGAGGCACTTGCGGACAGTTATTAGGGATGGAGCCAATCTCATCTTTGGTGGGGGGACAGGGAATGATATTCCATAAGGCAAATACTATGGGATAAAAGGACTATTTCCTGGGTCCCACTAGAGGTATAAAAGCTACTTAGTAGTTGGAACAACATACTTTTTCTGCTAACCTGATAGACAGATGTAATTGGGAAGAGATGTTCCCTCAAATAATTCCGCCCTATGAAGGACTTTACTCAGCACCTTGAATTGGATCTGGAGACAAAACAGTTCATGACATAATATAAATGTAATAAAACATTTCCTATGCTGTTGTTTGACTCTGCTATACTGTTCAACATAGGCTCTTTTCAAGGCAGATAAGTCTCTGAATGTAGTTCCAACTTTTCCAGTGAAGGCAGTACATTAGAAGTTCTGTCAATGTTAAAAGCATTGGTAAAGAAATATCTCTGAAAAGATGATTCAGCGAGTCCAAAATGCTCTAGTATACTATTAAAACTCACATATCTGTAACCTTCAACTGGGCAAAATGGTGTATCACAGGACAAAATATTTTGAACCAAGGTGCCTCAAAAGAGCTAATTCACAGAATGTGTCCAAAATCCAGGACCTATAATGAAATTGAAATTTAGCCATTTTTAAAAAATATTTTGACACAAAAACTATCCTAAACCATTTTATGACACTCTTCTTAAAAATCTCTGATCATGCAGCACCCACAGCTTCTGAAGACAAGCAGTCACTGTTAGAAAATTTCTCCTTAGTTCTAGGTTGAATCTCTCTTTGATAAATTTCCATCCATTACTTCTTGTCTTAATCTCAGGTGCCTTTGAAAATAGATTGTCCTGCTGTCCTTTGTGACAGCCTCTCAAATATTGAAAGACTGCTATCATGTCTCCCTTATCTTCATTAGATTAGACATACCCAGTTCCTGCAACTGTTTGTCGTACATTTTAGCCTCCAGACACCTAAGCATCTTTGTTGATTTTCTCTGCACTCTTTCTAAAGTGTGCTGTTTAAATGAACTACTTTCAAGGCAGATTCATCACTTAAAATCTACCTGAATTTTAAGAATTCCAGTTTTTCTAGTACTTTAGAAGCTCTCCCATTGTTGAAGGCATTGAGGAATCTGGTCCGGAAAGATTTCAGTCAGGTAATAAAATAATACATATTTTGTCAATTGCCTGTTCTTCTGGATGTCCCTGAAATGGCAATGTTTATGTACAAATAGAAAATCCAGATCGGCTGACTTCAATAAAAATACAGTCCTTGATTTATGACCACAGTTTGGACTAGAATCTCAGTCATTTAGCAAAGCAGTCATTAAGTGAGATACCACATGACCACTTCACTCAACAACTGCAGTCACAGCTCTTCAGGCTGAAGTTGTTAAGGGACCTGGCAGTTTCCCTCCATGTGCAAAAGGAAACTCCTGTGCTGGGCAGAAGAAAAAAAGCTTGGATATCTGCAATTTCTACTTCATTTCTCCAACCCAGCACAGGAGTTCTGTTCTCCTGCTGGGCTGGAGTATGGAAGTGAGGATCCTGAAGATCCATTCCTCATTTCTGCAGTCCAATGAAGGATTTCTGCTTGAAAATGAGATGAAATCCTTTGGCAGGCAGTAGCAGTTTGCAACCTTCCCTACCAGCTTCTCCAATAACTTTGTGAGGAATCTGGCAGAGAAGATTGTGTTGGGAAACACCAAGCTAGGCAGAAAGAGGCAGAATTAGCCTCAAATCCTTGCACAATTGCAAGAGGTCCAGAACCTATTTACCCTTAGGCTCCATAGAGCATTAGTTATCTGTTCCTAGGCTGAAGCTGGCAGTCTAGGCAGTATAATAGAATATAATAAAGTAGTAAGTTTGAACTATACACGTGTGGATCTGGTTGCTTGTGCCTGACAGTTTGCAAATGGTGATCACATGATCGCAAGGCGCTTGGCAACCAGTCATAAGTGCAGACAAGTGGCCAAAGACCATCATGTGACTGGGAAGTGGGGGTTCGCAATGTTTTATGGTGGCCAGGAGTGCTTTATGGACCATAAAGCACCTTTCTGAGCTATCATAAATTTAAATAGTCATTAAATGTCCAGAACTGTTTGTACAATACTACTATAAAATAATAAAACTGGGAAATATATAAATTAAACTACTGAGTTGAATTTCCAATTAATCCTGTTCAGTCATGATTTATTTGCTCCTCTGATTTAAATATGGCTCTGCTGCAAACATTATTATACTACCCATTATGTGCTTTATTTGGTTTCAGCTTTGTCTTATTCTTTGTGATTTTTAGTTTAGTGTTATGTAAAACAAACATATGGCTTGTTCAATAAATCATGGATAAATATAGTAGTTGAATTTAAAATGTGTATGAATATAAACCAATGTAATCTGAAGTAGCAATCATTAAAAAACAAAAGTGTAAACTGCATATTAACCATCTATGGAAATAAACATTGATATAAAACTTGGTATAAAAATCATTAGAGAGAGAGACCAAGCTGAATCTCTGCCTGGATCTACAGCTGTAGAAACATCTACAGAAATCTGCAGAAACATCTGCAGAAATCTACAGCTGCAGAAACACCTCTGAGCTGGTGTTGTTTCATGTGTACAACCATTACAGTCCAAAAGGAAGATGAATAGAATCTAGCAAATTTTAAGGCAATGAATTCCCAATTACCATAACACCAGGAGTCATAGTTCTAGCTCATTTGGATGGTACTGCTTTGAGCAATAAATCTGTAAAAGTTATGACTACTACTTTAACTTTAGAAACATAGAGATAACGTGTTTGATTTCTGGATTAAATTAAATCAAAAGAGTTTATTATCTAGAGAGGCCAGGTTGGGAAAAGTTAAGAGTTTATCCATGTCTAGCTTACAGTACTTCCAATAAAAATTATTGTTCCACATGTGCTCCTTAATTATTTTTTATAGTAAAAAAAAATAAAAGTGGAAGAACTGATGAGATAATTTCTAATGTCTTCTTCTCCCTTCAATTCTGTTTGGGATAGTGGGAATTACACTGTATAAACTTGTCTTGGAGCAACAAATGGTTGAAATAAAATGTAAGACAAAAGTCCACGATTTCATATGTATTCATGTGACTGTAAAATTTTGCTGGCCACAACAATTCAAAAGCGTGATTGAAGTGCTTCAGCCAAAGCAAATGCCATTTAAGTGCAGTCCAATAAAACAAAGGATAGTAAAATATTTGCATATCTCTGTTGTTTGCCATTTGTCTCTACTCATTTGTTTTTAGTTTATCTCTTCTATTAAAATCAATTAATTTAGGGTAGCCAAATAGTGAAGCTGAGTTACTTTTTAGATCAGAGAAGTTCAGATTTTTGAGGCACTGAATCTTTTTTCCTCAGTTGGTTTGTTCCACATTCAACCCTTGGCTCTGAAATGGACTTTTCAACACAATACTTATAAAAATGGTAAAAGTGTCAGAGCATGGGAAGTTTCTGGAAACATATGTAGCTGGAAATATCAGGGTGAAAAAATGGAGCAGATATGTCTAATTACTTAAAAAAATAAGAGATTTAGCAAGAACAGTTTTCATTTCATGTAACTGAAATTGTCTGTCAAGGCAAAAATAAAAATGGATTTTAACATTTTTATTAAATAATTCTACTAGACTAACCGAGGAGTTAGACTAATGAGGAGTTTTCAGCTCCCCATTAATCATGGAAGATTAAGTGTTTGTCGTCATAAATCTCAGCTTTAGTCGGACAGATTAGCTCCACTGTCCTGTATGTCTCAAATTATATAGTAATTAGTATATAATCTGTGTAGCATAAGCTTGCTAGGTTTTTAATTAAAAGTGAACTGAACAGATGACTCTGTCTCCATTGGTTGCCATCCAGAAATAACTTATTAGTTCTAATCAACTCAGAAAAATAACTTGTTATTTTCCAAATAATAATTTGACGCATAACAAATGCCAGGAATATTAAGCATCTGAGCAACATATAATTTGTAGGAATGCTTCATAGTTAATCTGAAATTTGTTTGAAATGGTATAGGGTTTTCTGCCTGAGCAGAGGATTAAGACTAGAAGACCTCCAAGGTCCCTTCCAACTCTGTTATTCTGAATTTGTAGTCATAAAATCATAAAACCTCTTGACTTCTGCTTCTTATTCAGTTGGAACCTCCATATAAGTTAGCCAATAGTTATATGGGAATAACATGGTTTATGAAGATTCCTTGTCTAGGGTAACAATCAGACTCAAAACATTCTTAATAGATTTTTTTCTTTTATATTAATTAACAGTTCTTCCTTCTGAATCAAATCATGAAATTGTTTTGTTTTGTTTTTCATTTATAGGCAAGTTGGAGTACATTGATGGTGAGCAGAGGGAGGAGCACATTGCTTGAATCTTGATCTACCTTCTTTAGTTCCAAAGAACTAAATTTTTTGAACTAATTTTTAGATCAATACAAAAGCTAATTACATGGAGTTACATATAATTTGCTCAATAACTTCAGTAGTAATAACACCAGCCTTAAGTTATTGGCAAAAAATTGGAGGCTCTGTATGGTCACCTTTGTTTAAAAAAGATGCACTTATAACTCATGATTCAGTTATATAATAATTTGCATGTGAAAAGTGTGGGTTTCTTTCAAACTACCAACCAACCTAAATTAGTTGGCTGCCAACTTCCATAGTAGCGTCTAAATTCATTAAATATTCAATTTTATGTGAATCAGGCCAAAATGATTTTCCTATCAAGAGGGGCTTCAAAAAAATTAGTGCTGAAATGTTACTTTCTGAAGCAGAAACTACAATAAATAACATATAAAAACTTCTATAATTATATATGTGATACTAGAAAGCCCTTTATAGCTTCTGATGCCATTCATAAAAGATGGACACCATTTATAGTTTTAATGTGACCTGGATAGGAACCAAGCAAAAAACAATATAAATCTTTTGCAAATAAAATAAAAAAATAATGTTTTCTGATCAAAATTGAAAATATTGACATGTTAAAGTCTCAAAATACTATCTATCTAAATATTTTACATTCTATCTATCTATCTATCTATCTATCTATCTATCTATCTATCTATCTATCTATCATCTATCACGACTAACCTCCATCAAATCCATATCTGTAGCACTGCCCAAACTGGTACCCTCCAGGAAAGTCAAATACAGGGCCTAGCAGTTAAAATTTCTCAGAAAAACTCTCTAGTTCCTATATCTATTAGTAGGCATCTATATTAGTTCCATTTTTAGCTGTCATGTTAATACATCTGCTCTCTGTAATGTTTTCTCATTTTAAAAACCATTTACACTCAAAGCCTTCACCACAATCCCAAAAATAAATTCAATATATTAATGTTTTGTTTGCATAGAGAAGTGTTTTTCATTTGGTTATTTCGTTTGATCAATTTCATTAACAACATACATGACCCTAATTTCCAGTCAGCTTTGAGAGAGGAAGGGGTGTGAATGAGAATCATTGCTCCCTCTGTTAAATTAGCATTAGCTTCACTATCCAGGTGCAAACAGTTGCTAAGAAACATATTCATAAATCTCTTTTCTTCAGGAGATTTTAACCACACTTCCTACACTTTCTACTTGTCGACTTTATATGCTGCCTGGCCAGCTTTGTGAGTGTACTGAAATCCAAAGTCTCTGGAACTATTTTGGAAAGATCCTTATCCAGTGGTGGGATTCAAGTAATTTAACAACTGGTTTTCTGCCCTAATGATTTCTTCCAATAACCAGTTTGTCAAACTGCTCAGAAAATTAACAACCAGTTCTCCCGAAGTGGTGCGAACTGGCTGAATCCCACCATTGTCCTAATCCATATATCTTGAATGCTATACAAAGTAAACATTAGACATATATGATTGTGAATGTTCATATACAGCAAAAGAAAATTCATATTCATGAAGAAAACATTCCTCAGGTTGTGGGTACTCATCATTGGAGATTTTCAAAAATAGACTGGGCAACCATTTGACTGGATGGTCTAAGGCTCTTGCCTTGAGCAAGGGGTTGGACTAGAAGACCTTCAAGGTCCTTTCCCAGCCCTATGATTCTATGTGCAAAAGAACACATCTCTCCTGAGCTTTCCTCTCTCTGGATATCTGGTCATATAATCTGTAACTTTTATAATAATTTTGCTTCCAGCCATGCATATGTGTTCCCACTTTGATCCCTGTAATTGCTGCTTTTCCCCTTTATTTCTATTGTTATTATTTCTGACTGAAGATTCCCTTTGCTTTATACCCTCACAGATTAATAGAGTGGTTAAGGTGGATTTCTACACCAGACTGTGGTTCTAGCTTCCCTTAGGCATTAAAGCTGGCTGGGTAACTTTGGGCTAGTCACACTCTCAGCCGAACACACTTCCTAGAGTTGCTGTTGTTGTAGAGAACATAGCAGACAAGCATAGGACATATATTTGCCACCTTGAGTTGCAAATGTACCTATATTTGGCTATATATAGGTATATTTACTATATATAGGCAAATATATGAGTTTACCTATATAGCTATTCCCATTCATGTATTTAATTTGCATAAACTAAAAGAGCTTTTGGTACATTCATACTCTTTCTTCATCCCATAATAAGGCTATTGTAAAAAAAAAAACCTGAGGTAACACTAATCATTTAATGAAATGCAAACACTGATGTATATTATATGTGTATGTGTTTGTAAATAAGTTAGAAAATTAATCTAGGACCCCAGTTGAGAAACATGAGCTTCAGAAATTGAACAATTGGACCTGAGAGTTGTTGTTAGGGAAAGATTAGGAAAAGAAGAAGTATTATCTGTGTCCACAACACTGAGTTACTTATAAAGTAATATAGGCAGGATTTTAAAAATTCAGATAAATAAAATGAGAAGACAACGTCCACTAAAGTTGTTCGTCATGTTGTACTCTCCGAATTTAGATGCAGAATCTACAGTTCCTGCTCTGAAGCCTTTGCACCAATTCTGGAATGAAATCAAGCTGTATGATCTAGTCGTTTTGTTTTGTTTCTTTCATTCAGTTGTGTTTGGTTTTCAGAGATTGCTGGGCAAGTCCTTGCAGTTTTCTTGGCAAGATTTTTCCAGAAGTGGTTTGCCATTGCCTCCTTTTATACTAGTCTACCCAGTGACAAATTATGTTTTATTATTAGTACTATTACACAAATTACTAAGGTAGGCCTCCTGTTGAAAAGATTGACTGTAGTAAGTAGAGTGCATGAATGGATACATAATGAGGAGAAACTTCCAAGCATTCATGATTTGATCAAGGATTAAGCAAGCTTTATAATTGTCACTGGGCAACAAGAAAAAGGATTGCCAGTGGATATGCTAATAAAACATTTTTCTTAATTGTTTGGTTTGCTTCTTATTTATTATGGAAAGTATCCAGTCAAAAACCCTGGAGAACAATATTCACAGCAGAGTCTTATGGACTGACTCATTATACTCTGACTCATTATAAAGCAGCTTCCTGACTTCCCATATTTATCACATGGGCAGTTCTAATCCCTGAAGTGTTCTTTCATAAAGCAAGAAATAAGAAATAAGAAAAAGATGTTGCCAACACCTATTTCTAATGTGGTACTGAGGAAGTGGAGGAAGGGTCTGTGGGATGCATTAGCTAAGCCATTGTGGCTTTATCCAGAAACTGTGATTGAAGCAACTTATGGCTTACTGCAACACATGAATTCAGCCAGACGTTTCACCATTAGTCATTAATGGGGTGAGACCAAGAGAAAAATTAAGGAGAAAAGGTGCTGGTGGAAAAAATATTGCTCCAAAATCACTTACAAGGAATGTGGGTTCTTTGCAAATATATCCATACTTTCTTAATCCTGCATAAATGATGTTGGAGAGGAACAATCTTTGGGTTCATCAATTAATGCTAAATTATGTTTGTGTGCATATGAATATGTATATACATCCTGCAGGATTGAATGAAACATTACATTACTGCAGCCGCATATACATCTCATAAGAAAATGTGCTTCTGAAGTCCCAAAGGTGCTTTTTCAAGAAGCAACTGGACTTTCTGGGGTTTTTTTGTTTGTTTTTTTATTTAATTTGTCATAACAGTATACATAAACATTGTCATAAGTAAAAACATATCATAAAATAAATATATATATATATATATATATATATATATATATATATATATATATATATGTATGTATATATGTATATGTATGTGTGTATGTATGTATGTATGTGTGTATATATATATATATATATATATATTTGTTTTCTGAGGTTTTCACGGGTGTTTGTATATAGGTCTTTGGTTGTTCGGGTTTTCTCCCGTGTAAAATTGGAAGTGTCTTGGCGTTTTGAAGTCTCATTCGTCATCTTCAGGCTTCAACCGTGCTTCTGGGAGCAATGTGTGATCGCAGCTGTTTCTTCCTTTTTAACTGCTAGTGGGGGTTTGAACTGATTGGGTGGGAGCTTGGCTGTGCTCTGACTGGATGGGGTGTTTTTTTGTGCTCTGATTGGCTGGGGGTGTGTCCTGTTTGGGTGGGGGCTTGGTTGTGCTCAATTTAGTCTGTGTTGCAGGGGGATTTGAGCTGGTGAGCTGCATAGCTGTTGTTTGGCTTTGTGGTGGTGCTACATCTTCATAGTGGGTGTCAGTCTGCTGCATGTATGGATTGGAGGGGTTTGAAATGGCTAATGTTGCAGCTGCGGTCTGGCTTCTGGTCCTTGGTCGTGCTTCATGATCAGTGTGGGTTTGGGTCTGCTTTCTGGGTGGATGTGGTGGTGACATCCTGTGTGGACCTCGTGAGTGTGGGTCTGGTGTCATTCCTCGTGTTAGGGACTCGTTTGTCAATAAGGGCGGGTTTCCAAATGGCTGGTAGGCGGGAGGTATCATCTCGTTTGTTCATGCTGTGTGGGCGTTTTTCTATCTCAATGGCTTCTCTGATTATTCTGTTGTTAAAGTGTTCAGTTTTGGCGATAGTTCTGGTCTTTTTAAAGTCAATATCATGTCCTGTGACTTTAAAGTGTTGGACCAGGGAAGAAGTTGGTTCCTCTTTTTTGACTGAGTTCTTGTGTTCTTCAATGCGTGCACTTATTCTTCTGTTGGTTTGTCCGATGTATGTGGTGGGGCAGGCGGTGCATGGGATTTCATATACTCCTTGATTTTCTAACTAGAAAATTTATATTGAGTTAGCTGCAGAAGGCCACCTTACTGGGATCTGCTCGCATAATTCGCCGATACATCACGCAGTCCTAAACGCTTGGGAAGTGTTCGACTAGTGATCTGTGATACGAAATCCAGCATAATTATCTCGTTTGCTGTGTAGACTGTCATTTTGTGTAAATAAAATAACAACAACAACAACAGAGTTGGAAGGGACCATGGAGATCTTCTAGTCCAACCCCCTGCCCAGGCAGGAAACCCTACACTACTTCAGACAAATGGTTATCCAACATGTTCTTTAAAATTTCCAGTGTTGGAGCATTCACAACTTCTGCAGGCAAGTTGTTCCATTCATTAATTGTTCTGACTGTCAGGAAATTTCTCCTTAGTTCTAAGTTGCTTCTTTCCTGATAAATTTCCGCCCATTGCTTCTTGTTCTACCCTCAGGTGCTTTGGAGAATAGTTTGATTCCCACTTCTTTGTGGCAACCCCTGAAATATTGGAACACTGCTATCATGTCTCCCCTAGTCCTTCTTTTCATTAAACTAGACATATCAAGTTCCTGCAACCGTTCTTCATATGTTTTAGCCTCCAGTCCCCTAATCATCTTTGTTGCTCTTCTTTGCACTCTTTCTAGAATCTCAACATCTTTTTTACCTTATGGTGAGCAAAACTGAATGCAATATTCCAAGTGTGGCCTCACCAAGGCATTATAAAGTGGTATTAACCCTTCACATGATCTTGATTCTATCCCTCTGTTTATGCAGGCCAGAACTGTGTTGGCTTTTTTGGCAGCTGCTGCACACTGCTGGCTCATATCTAAATGGTTGTCTGGTAGAAGCTGTTTTAAAAGCCACATTTTCTCAAAGCATCAGGAAAAATCTGTCTGACAGAGAAATATGTGACTTTCTGCAGAAATGACTTCATGGGGATCAATGATACTCTTAGACAAGTTAGTTCCTTTTCTGACAGTTGTGATTACAGGGGTTAGAGGAGGTGAAAGAAGTCAAGAAAGAAGCTGCAACTAGATTATCAAAATTCCACCCCTTTTCCATGTGCATCATGCCTGGGAAATGCATATTAAAATTTGTTAATTAAAATGTTGTGGGTGTCATCTTGACTTTTTTACAATCCCACCACCACCACCACAGGGTGAAAAGTCCCTGACATCATCCTCAGGGTGCCGTCCGCCAAACAGTGTCAGCTGGCGGCCCCCAGGAGTAGGGCCTTCTCTGTGGGGGCAGTGACGCTCTGGAACGAACTTCCTCCTGGCCTACGTCAAGTGCCTGATCTTCGGACCTTCCGTCGTGAGCTCAAAACATATTTATTCATTCAAGCGGGACTGGCATAATAGTGTTGAATTTTAATTGGTTTTTTTTAATATTTTAAAATTTTAAATCTAAATTTTTAATTATCAGCCTTTATAATTTTCTATGTTTTAAATGTTGTCTTAATTGTATATATTCTGTTTTTTATTTTGGCTGTACACCGCCCTGAATCCTTTGGGAGAAGGGCGGTATAAAAATTTAATAAATAAAATAAATAAATAAATAAATTATCATTTGGCTTTTAGTCAGAGTAGAGGTCAAATAGGGATTGACAATGGGAGCAACACATTTTATGTTGATATAATTTTCTGACAGAATATAACTTTAATTCAGTAATGGAGAAAACAATGTCCAACCTTTGGTTTTACATCAGTATGAGGTACATTACATACTTGAATCTCAAATAAATTAATATCTTCATTCAACATATATTCCTTGTTGTTGGGACATAGAAGTCCTGAACAATTTTTCTAACAGGCACAGAATCTTCAGATGGAAGTAGCCACCTTTGGAGTCACCACGGGAAGCTGTGCTTTTCTGAGGTGAAATTTGCTCTTGTTGTTGCAGTCCATGTGAATATTAACTCTTCTTTGAGAGCTTCTGAGCCACATCATGTCCCAGTATGTTCTCAACTGCTGTTAGCGTACGGCAGGGGTGTTCAAACTTGGCAACATTAAGACTTGTGGACTTCAACTCCCAGAATTCCTCAGCCAGCAAAGCAAAGCTGGCTGAGGAATTCTGGGAGTTGAAATCCACAAGTCTTAAAGTTGCCAAGTTTGGACACCCCTGGTTTAAGGGAATGGTCTTGTTCTGTAATTGAAAATTTCCCCTGTCAAAACAGTCCCCAGAATAAAAGACTACAGTGAAAAATGGAATCATAAGTCCAGAATTTATAAGTGCATGGGATGACTCTTGTGGCTTCTGATGTGGTCCCTGTGTTACCTGTTGTTTTATCCAATTTTAGCCCTTATTTGATATCACATGTTCAGGATGCAACTGTAAGCATTCACAGTTAACTATCCATCCCAAATCAATAAACCTGCTTAAATATAATTGCTTCATTGTAGAGTAGATGGAAAGTTATGTGCCTTTAGAACAATTCACCTATAATACTAAATAAGTAGAAAAGGCTTTCTACTTTATGTATTCTCAAAGACAGCTAGAACTGGAATTCCTTATGTAAAAGGAGCAGAACTTGTAAACAAAGCAGTGGTGTGTCCTGTGGGGTCAAAATCTGCAAGATGGTGGATGCAACAGAGTAATCCAAGATCCACACCTTTAAAGGCATACCTTTACGAAAGGGGCAATGTCCCACCTCCCACCCCCACTAGCCATCCTACAGATTTTAACACACCTTAGTGGAAACCACCAACAGCAAATATAGCATAAAGATGTATCTTGCATTCTTCAACTTCAGCAGAGCTTTTTCAGGCTTTTTCCCTGAAATGACAGCCCTATTTCTCAATGATCCAGCATGGTCTAAACTGCAAGGATACAGTATGTGAGATGGAGAGAGGCTTGCTACCAAAATGCATTTTATCTCTTTACTCATTCTCTCACTATCAATTTCATCATACTCCTTTCAACAAATAGCTAGGAAAATGATGTGATGATGATGATACCGACGATGTTAATTCATTCAGCTGGAAAAGTATTCAAATACAAAAAAAAAATTGGAATGGAAAGTGGAGTTCCTTCTATGTCCATCTTGTGGAACCACCAGTCATTTCCTTCATAGACAATTGCTCTTATGAGATTTGTTAAATAAACTTATCTTCTGTCTTTACTAAGTATTGAGTTAAGTAGCCAAGTAAAAGCAATGAACTTCTATTGCCAGAGTTGACACGACAAAGGCTCAAAAGAAATGGGTTGTGGCTTTTACCATCTAGTAAATACTTGTCTTTGTATTGTTTACGAGTGCAGGATTGTTGCTATTTTGGGGTTTTTTTTTAATGGTACATTTTTACAGTTATGCAGCTATGTTCCCAATAGTAACCTGCAAAAATGTGGTTAAATAATAATTAGTGTCATCCAATCTGAGGGAATAGAGATCAATTTCAAATTTCCTGTCAGTATGTTATCTCTATCTTTTCCCACACCCAAAGATTAACAGTAAGGATTTGGAAATAATTTTGCTTGAAAAATTCTAGATTTCTCCATCAAACCAGAAGGTTGGGAATCCATGCTTCTATTAGAACTAATGGACATGCACAAGGTTTAATAATTATAATATTGGTTTGGTCCCATTTTTTCCCAAAGCATTCTTGGGAAGAATTAGCAGTGAGAAATGGGCTAAATCTTGACATTTAAGGAGCCCACGTGTACGCACAATACATTCAAAATATATAATCAGACAAGTGCTCTTGTTTAAGACCTGTCAACATCTCTAAAATGATGCTGATTTGTTAGAAAGGTCTTTTTATGGAAATTAAGAACTTTACAACAATGGTGCTTTAATAACTCAAGTGAATGACAGAAAACTGACAGGGCAATTTTATCTTTCATTTTAGAGCATTACTCTGATTTACAAGAATAATACTTAGTTAATGCATTAGTTGTTTCCTAGGTTTATTAAAGAGCACATTTAGTGGAGGTGGAGCAAAAAAAAATATGCTACTCTGCATGTAAGTATAGGTTTTTGTATTATGGAATAGAAATTTTACTTTTGCTGTGAACTGTCTAAAAGATTTTGAAGATGGCAAGTCTACTTTTAGAAATGAAGCAGTGTGGCATGTCAAGAAAAATAATGATTCCTCTTTATTCCATACTAGCCAGACTGCAGCTAGAATATTGCATTCAGTTTTGGACAATGCATTTTAGAAAAAAAAAATTAAAAACTGTTCAATATTTGAAGGAGAATGATAGGAGTCCTGGAAGAAACAGCTTATGATTGGAGGCACTGAAAATATTTATCCTGGAGATTGCAAGCAATCATAAGTATCTGAAGGACTGTTATGCAGGAGATAGGTATAAATGTTCAAAGTTCTTCTGGAAGACAGGACAAAAACCAGTGGTTCGAATTATAAGGGAATGGAATTCAGGAGAACATTTTCAAAAACCCCATAGGTAAAAATTGTCAACAGTGGAATTTTTTACTTGAAGGAGGGTTGGATTCTACTTCACTGAAGAGGTTAGACAGCCATTTTTCACTGATGTTGTAAAGTATTCCAGCATGTATTTATCAGGAGATGGAATTAGATGAATTCCAAAGTCTTGTCTATTCTATAATGCCACACAATAACTTCCTCTGTATTTATTTTGCAAAAAGGTTACCCAGTCTGGACTGCAAAATATCTGGTTGACAAGAAGATTGGAGGAGAATTTTCTATCTCTCTTTGCTACCACCTCATTGTCATTGGGACTTTTGCAACCCATATCTGAGACGCTTATTTGTATTACATATTGCGGCATTATTATAAATCTTGTTTATACACATTAAACCGGCTTATACATAAAACCAATATCTAGTTCAGGGGTGTCAAACCCACAGACCAGATGCAGCATGCGCAGGCCACGCCCACCCCAGCTCTGCAAATGGGGAAAATGTCACAAAACCGCAACGCACCACAACATGACGTGGCAAGTTTGACACATGATCTAGTTAGTTTAACCATGATTTATTTAATCACACTTGGCTGGGTTTGTACAACACAAGCCATAATTAATGGCTTATCAAGCCCAAGAACTGGATTCACAAATCTTTTCAAGTTGAAATGAAGGGTGATTGAATCTAACTTAACTTACTGTCAATCAAACCATGCTTCACACACACACACACACACACACACACACACACACACACACACACACACAGACACACACAGACACACAGACACAGACACACACAGACACAGACACACACAGACACACACACAGAGACACACACACACACACACACACACAGACACACACAGACACACACAGACACACACACACACAGACACACACACACAGACACACACACACACACACACACACACACACACACACACACACACACACACACACACACACACACACACACACACACACACACACACACACACACACACACACACACACACACACACACACACACACACACACACACACACACACACACACACACACACACACACACACACACACACACACACACACACACACACACACACACACACACACACACACACACACACACACACACACACACACACACACACACACACACACACACACACACACACACACACACACACACACACACACACACACACACACACACACACACACACACACACACACACACACACACACACACACACACACACACACACACACACACACACACACACACACACACACACACACACACACACACACACACACACACACACACACACACACACACACACACACACACACACACACACACACACACACACACACACACACACACACACACACACACACACACACACACACACACACACACACACACACACACACACACACACACACACACACACACACACACACACACACACACACACACACACACACACACACACACACACACACACACACACACACACACACACACACACACACACACACACACACACACACACACACACACACACACACAACGCACCGCAACATGACATGGCAAGTTTGACACATGATCTAGTTAGTTTAACCATGATTTATTTAATCACAATTGGCTGGGTTTGTACAACACAAGCCATAATTCATGGCTTATCAAGCCCAAGAACTGGATTCACAAATCTTTTCAAGTTGAAATGAAGGGTGATTGAGTCTAACTTAACTTACTGTCAATCAAACCATGCTTTCAGAAAATCCAGGAATTTACTGTTGCAGTGCTAAAGTGTTATGACAGAAGGAGCTGTTGCATAAAAGATGTCTTAATATAAATACCTGATTGCCTCAGTACATAAGAAGGCTTGTTAATACCTAGCCTGCCTCTCCCTTTGGCTTAATGGAAAACAGATCAGAAGCAGAAAAGCAGATCTCCCATCTCTCTGATTAATTTTCCCAGGAAAGTGCCATGTGACAACATTCAAAGCTTATTTCCTGGATCTTGTTTTTGTGAAAGTGACATGACAGCTGTATTTTTCTGCAGAGAACTTGCACGTAACACATGCTCTCATGACCACATGGCTTGAGTCGGCTTAATGCGATAAGCAGAGCTTTAAACCTCACGTCAATGTCACTTCCAGCTGGTTCTAAAGCAAAATGATATATATACTCCCCAGCTTACATTTGCTGTGTAATTCAACTGCCCTGAATTCTCTAAGATGCCTGCATGTCCTGAAGTTGATTTGCTGATATATTTATACTCAGAAATTGTTTCTCAAGATGATAATAATTGAGATCAAAAACAGATCATGCCTGACTAATCTTATCGCATTCTTTGACAAAATGACAAAATTAGTAGACCAGAGGAATGCTGTCGATATAATTTACTTGAACTTCAGTAAAGCATTTGATAAAGTAGACCATAACCTACTACTAGATAAAGTAGAAAAATGTGGGTTAGACAGCACTACCAGATGGATTCGTAACTGGCTGACCAACCGCACTCAACGTGTAGTCCTCAACGGAACTACATCCACATGGAGGGAAGTATGCAGTGGAGTACCCCAAGGCTCTGTTTTAGGCCCAGTACTCTTCAACATCTTCATCAATGACTTGGACGAGGGGATAGATGGGGAACTCATCAAATTTGCAGATGACACCAAGCTGGCAGGAATAGCCAACACCCCAGAAGATAGGCTCAAGAAAGATCTTGACAGACTTGAACATTGGGCGCTATCTAACAAAATGAAATTCAACAGTGAAAAAAGTAAGGTTCTACATTTAGGCCAAAAAAACAAAATGCACCAGTACCGTATATGTGGTACCTTGCTCAATCGTAGTACCTGTGAGAGGGATCTTGGAGTCCTAGTGGATAACCATTTAGATATGAGCCAGCAGTGTGCAGCAGCTGTTAAAAAAGCCAACACAGTTCTGGGCTGCATAAACAGAGGGATAGAATCAAGATCACGTGAAGTGTTAGTACCACTTTATAATGCCTTGGTAAGGCCACACTTGAAATATTGCATCCAGTTTTGGTGTACGATGTAAAAAGATGTTGAGACTCTAGAAAGAGTGCAGAGAAGAGCAACAAAGATGATTAGGGGACTGGAGGATAAAACATATGAAGAACGGTTGCAGGAACTGGATATGTCAAGTTAAATGAAAAGAAGGAGTAGGGGAGACATGATAGCTGTGTCCCAATATCTCAGGGGCTGCCACAAAGAAGAGGGAGTCGGGCTGTTCTCCAAAGCACCTGAGGGTAGAACAAGAAGCAATGGGTGGAAACTGATCAAAGAAAGAAGCAACTTAGAACTAAGGAGAAATTTCCTGACAGTTAGAACAATTAATAAGTGGAACGACTTGCCTTCAGAAGTTGTGAATGCTCCAACACTGGAAATTTTAAGAAAATGTGGGTTAGACAGCACTACCAGATGGATTCGTAACTGGCTGACCAACCGCACTCAACGTGTAGTCCTCAACGGAACTACATCCACATGGAGGGAAGTATGCAGTGGAGTACCCCAAGGCTCTGTTTTAGGCCCAGTACTCTTCAACATCTTCATCAATGGCTTGGACGGGGGACTCATCAAATTTGCAGATGACACCAAGCTGGCAGGAATAGCCAACACTCCAGAAGATAGGCTCAAGAAAGATCTTGACAGACTTGAACATTGGGCGCTATCTAACAAAATGAAATTCAACAGTGAAAAAAGTAAGGTTCTACATTTAGGCCAAAAAAACAAAATGCACCAGTACCGTATATGTGGTACCTTGCTCAATAGTAGTACCTGTGAGAGGGATCTTGGAGTCCTAGTGGATAACCATTTAGATATGAGCCAGCAGTGTGCAGCAGCTGTTAAAAAAGCCAACACAGTTCTGGGCTGCATAAACAGAGGGATAGAATCAAGATCACGTGAAGTGTTAGTACCACTTTATAATGCCTTGGTAAGGCCACACTTGAAATATTGCATCCAGTTTTGGTCGCCACGATGTAAAAAAGATGTTGAGACTCTAGAAAGAGTGCAGAGAAGAGCAACAAAGATGATTAGGGGACTGGAGGATAAAACATATGAAGAACGGTTGCAGGAACTGGGTATGTCTAGTTTAACAAAAAGAAGGACTAAGGGAGACATGATAGCTGTGTTCCAATATCTCAGGGGCTGCCACAAAGAAGAGGGAGTCGGGCTGTTCTCCAAAGCACCTGAGGGTAGAACAAGAAGCAATGGGTGGAAACTGATCAAAGAAAGAAGCAACTTAGAACTAAGGAGAAATTTCCTGACAGTTAGAACAATTAATAAGTGGAACGACTTGCCTTCAGAAGTTGTGAATGCTCCAACACTGGAAATTTTTAAGAAAATGTTGGATAACCATCTGACTGAGATGGTGTAGGGTTTCCTGCCTGGGCAGGGGGTTGGACTAGAAGGCCTCCAAGGTCCCTTCCAACTCTGATGTTATGTTATGAGATTGATTTATATGTCTCATTCATACTCCTCCAATTGAATCTCAGTATGGTTTTTAGATGAGAAGCATACAATGAAATAATATTATTGTGCTCTTGTTATTTCAGAATAGAATAGAATAGAATAGAATAGAATAGAATAGAATAGAATAGAATAGAATAGAAATTGGAAGGGGCCTTGTAGGCCATCTAGTCCAACCCCTTGCTCAAGCAGGAGACCCTATACCATTTCTGACGGATGGCTGTCCAGTCTCTTCTTGAAAGCTTCCAGGGATGAAGTTCCCACAACTTCTGAAGGCAAGCTGTTCCATTGGTTGATTGTTCTCACTGTCAAAAAAATATTTCCTCCTTATTTCTAGGTTGAATCTCTCCTTGATCAGTTTCCATCCATTATTCCTTGTCTGGCCTTCAGATGCTTTGGAAAATAGGTTGACCCCCTCTTTCTGTGACAGCCCCTCAAATAATGGAACACTGCTGTCATGTCACCCCGGTCCTTCTCTTCACTACACTAGCCATGCCCAGTTCCTGCAACTGTTTTTCATGTGTTTTAGTCTCTAGTCCCTAATCATCTTTGTTGCTCTTCTCTGCACTCTTTCTAGAGTCTCAACATCTTTTTTATGGTCAAAACTGGTTGCAATATTCTAGATGTGATCTTACTAAGGCTTTATATAGTGGTATTAGTACCTCAGGTTATCTTGATTGAATCCCTCTGTTAATGCAATTTAGGATTGCATTGGCTTTTTTGCCTGCTGCCGCACACTGCTGGCTCATATTAATTGACTGTCCGCCAAAATACCTCTGACAGTTACTGCTATTAAGCCAGGTTTATAAATGTGTTTAATAAATAAAAATATTTTTTTTATAATTCCAGATGATAAGATCTGCAGGAACACAATTTTTCCTCTTCCTAAGATAAAATATGGTTAGAAAATACACATTTATTTGGAGTAGGTGGTAGTCAGTGAGGTTTTGTTTCCAAGGACATCACCATACATACAGAATAAACAATTCTAACCATAGGAGTGTGCTTTGAAAGCCAGAACTGAATAAGAACACAACTCTTAAGAAAACAAACACTTTTTTGTTGTTATTGAGGAATTTCTTCATTTCAGTGAAATTATATATTTGTGCAGAAATTGCTGCTAATGGAAACTTTAAATGGAATTTTAGAGTAATAAAAATAAAAGCACATAATGTACCACATTACTATATACACAGGTACATATCAAAGTAAGATTGTGTAAAACAGTAGAGATTTCATCAGAAAGCTATGGTGCTATTTAACTGTTTCGCAACTTCCGGTGATTGTTAGGCTTTCTTGGAAAATCTGGAAAACTGTGGCTCAGCCAAGGTTTGATCCCTTATTACTCAGATGCTAAGAGAGTTTAATCTTACTGAACTGAATAGGGTAACATATAAACTGGTCTCCATCTCCTTGTTATTCCAGCTGTTGGAATTGCTAATGCTGCATATTTGCAAACTCCAGCTCTCTGTAAATAAAGTCTCTGTTGTAATGTCTTGTATTAATGTCTCTATTATTGAATTGGTTAATATTCTCTTTTTTTACATATGTTTTCTGTTAGACCTACTGAAACTTCGGTATGCTATTGCTGCTACCATTAAAAAGTGAAAATCAGAATCAAGAGAATTTCCAATATCTACTAATCTATTGCATGTCCATTCCGATTGTGTTTTATATAATGTCACTTCATTATTGTTTGACTCGTCCTCAAGTAAAACTTTAAACAAATATTGAGAGACAATGTAATATACTAATGAGAGCTAGACTGAAACTGGAGAGACACAGTTTATGTTAGTCCAAAGTTAAATTTTAAAAGGACAGAGGTATATGAAAGAAGCATACATGTATATATAAGTTAACTATAATGAGGAATTAGCTGTTAAAAACTGTTGATATATCACTGGGATCTATTCAAGCTCTTTAGCAAACTTCCTGTTACAGGAAGGAACATGAGAAATTGCTTTAAATCAAAATCACCCATTGGTTTACCTAGATCTTTAT
The DNA here is from genome assembly GCF_028640845.1 of Ahaetulla prasina. Taxonomy (NCBI): domain Eukaryota; kingdom Metazoa; phylum Chordata; class Lepidosauria; order Squamata; family Colubridae; genus Ahaetulla; species Ahaetulla prasina. Next base: position 55,815,077 of record NC_080539.1, read on the forward strand.
TACAGGCAATTCATATCACACATGAAGAAGTATTTTTTCATTAAATCAGTACTACACTTTTAATGCTAAGAAAATGAGATGACCCCATACAGAACCATCTTATTTCTAAATATCATTCATTTACAATGAGTGACTATTATCATAAATCAATCATATTAGAAAAATCTGTATTAAAGGAGGAGTCTCATGCAAGCTACATCTATGCTCTTGGGATAGATTTCTTTTTTTCTTAATACTTATTTTTGACCTATAGTCTCACACTGCTTAGCAGCTCAACTGTGGTTTCTAAAATTAAAAAAAATCAACTGTCCCGCATAGTTCCTTGAGTACAATGAAACATTTAATAAAGCCTTGATTATTCATAATTACATTAATAAAATAAATAAATAAATAAATAAATAAATAAATAAATAAATAAATAAATAAATAAATAAATAAATAAATAAATAAATAAATAAATAAATAAATAAATAAATAAATAAATAAATAAATAAATAAATAAATAAATAAATAAATAAATAAATAAATAAATAAATAAATAAATAAATAAATAAATAAATAAATAAATAAATAAATAAATAAATAAATAAATAAATAAATAAATAAATAAATAAATAAATAAATAAATAAATAAATAAATAAATAAATAAATAAATAAATAAATAAATAAATAAATAAATAAATAAATAAATAAATAAATAAATAAATAAATAAATAAATAAATAAATAAATAAATAAATAAATAAATAAATAAATAAATAAATAAATAAATAAATAAATAAATAAATAAATAAATAAATAAATAAATAAATAAATAAATAAATAAATAAATAAATAAATAAATAAATAAATAAATAAATAAATAAATAAATAAATAAATAAATAAATAAATAAATAAATAAATAAATAAATAAATAAATAAATAAATAAATAAATAAATAAATAAATAAATAAATAAATAAATAAAGTCTCTGTTGTAATGTCTTGTATTAATGTCTCTATTATTGAATTGGTTAATATTCTCTTTTTTTACATATGTTTTCTGTTAGACCTACTGAAACTTCGGTATGCTATTGCTGCTACCATTTAAAAGTGAAAATCAGAATCAAGAGAATTTTCAATATCTACTAATCTATTGCATGTCCATTCCGATTGTGTTTTATATAATGTCACTTCATTATTGTTTGACTAGTCCTCAAGTAAAACTTTAAACAAATATTGAGAGACAATGTAATGTACTAATGAGAGCTAGACTGAAACTGGAGAGACACAGTTTATGTTAGTCCAAAGTTAAATTTTAAAAGGACAGAGGTATATGAAAGAAGCATGCATGTATATATAAGTTAACTATAATGAGGAATTAGCTGTTAAAAACAGTTGATGTATCACTGGGATCTATTCAAGCTCTTTAGCAAACTTCCTGTTACAGGAAGGAACATGAGAAATTGCTTTAAATCAAAATCACCCATTGGTTTACCTAGATCTTTATTACAGGCAATTCATATCACACATGAAGAAGTATTTTGCCTTCCAGGAAATGGTTGGTATGTGACAAGTCATGCCTGTTCTGGCAGTCATCTTATGAATGAGCATGTCTTTATTTATTTATTTATTTATTTATTTATTTATTTATTTATTTATTTATTTATTTATTTATTTATTTATTTATTTATTTATTTATTTATTTATTTATTTATTTATTTATTTATTTATTTATTTATTTATTTATTTATTTATTTATTTATTTATTTATTTATTTATTTATTTATTTATTTATTTATTTATTTATTTATTTATTTATTTATTTATTTATTTATTTATTTATTTATTTATTTATTTATTTATTTATTTATTTATTTATTTATTTATTTATTTATTTATTTATTTATTTATTTATTTATTTATTTATTTATTTATTTATTTATTTATTTATTTATTTATTTATTTATTTATTTATTTATTTATTTATTTATTTATTTATTTATTTATTTATTTATTTATTTATTTATTTATTTATTTATTTATTTATTTATTTATTTATTTATTTATTTATTTATTTATTTATTTATTTATTTATTTATTTATTTATTTATTTATTTATTTATTTATTTATTTATTTATTTATTTATTTATTTATTTATTTATTTATTTATTTATTTATTTATTTATTTATTTATTTATTTATTTATTTATTTATTTATTTATTTATTTATTTATTTATTTATTTATTTATTTATTTATTTATTTATTTATTTATTTATTTATTTATTTATTTATTTATTTATTTATTTATTTATTTATTTATTTATTTATTTATTTATTTATTTATTTATTTATTTATTTATTTATTTATTTATTTATTTATTTATTTATTTATTTATTTATTTATTTATTTATTTATTTATTTATTTATTTATTTATTTATTTATTTATTTATTTATTTATTTATTTATTTATTTATTTATTTATTTATTTATTTATTTATTTATTTATTTATTTATTTATTTATTTATTTATTTATTTATTTATTTATTTATTTATTTATTTATTTATTTATTTATTTATTTATTTATTTATTTATTTATTTATTTATTTATTTATTTATTTATTTATTTATTTATTTATTTATTTATTTATTTATTTATTTATTTATTTATTTATTTATTTATTTATTTATTTATTTATTTATTTATTTATTTATTTATTTATTTATTTATTTATTTATTTATTTATTTATTTATTTATTTATTTATTTATTTATTTATTTATTTATTTATTTATTTATTTATTTATTTATTTATTTATTTATTTATTTATTTATTTATTTATTTATTTATTTATTTATTTATTTATTTATTTATTTATTTATTTATTTATTTATTTATTTATTTATTTATTTATTTATTTATTTATTTATTTATTTATTTATTTATTTATTTATTTATTTATTTATTTATTTATTTATTTATTTATTTATTTATTTATTTATTTATTTATTTATTTATTTATTTATTTATTTATTTATTTATTTATTTATTTATTTATTTATTTATTTATTTATTTATTTATTTATTTATTTATTTATTTATTTATTTATTTATTTATTTATTTATTTATTTATTTATTTATTTATTTATTTATTTATTTATTTATTTATTTATTTGTTTGTTTGTTTGTTTGTTTGTTTGTTTGTTTGTTTGTTGTTTGTTTGTTTGTTTGTTTGTTTATTTGTTTATTTGTTTATTTGTTTATTTATTTGTTTGTTTGTTTGTTTGTTTGTTTGTTTGTTTGTTTGTTTGTTTGTTTGTTTGTTTGTTTGTTTGTTTGTTTGTTTGTTTGTAAGTTAATTATATGTAAATAAATTAATGCTATTTTTATCGCACCAGTCCCTTCCTTTTATTTTCATTTTTGTTTCCAGAATTACTAGTTCTTTTTAAGCATTTTTAGTGTCATCTAGCGGTGAGAACTGGAATGATACAAGGGAAATGGATGCCTATTGAAGGAATGGGAATACAGGCAGTCCTTGAGTTTACACAGTTCATTTAGGGACCATTTGAAGTTACAGGAACACTGTAACTTTAGTAATTTATGACTGTTTTTCACACTTATAACCATTGCAGCATCCCCATGGTCACGTGATCAAAATTCAGACACTTGACAACTGGTTCATATTTCTGTCTGTTCCAATGTCCCGTGATCATGTAATCAATTTTTGCAACCTTCTGACAACAAAGTCAATGGGAAAACCGGTTCACTTAACAACCATTGTTAAGTTCTGGAAGTAACGAGGCTGGAGACCAGGGTAGTGACAACAGCTCTTTAATATAGGGTGAACCCAGCAACAGGCTGGGGGAAAAACCTCTCCTTTTATACAGTTCTGCTGGAGGCTTCGTCCAATCAGCAACGTGCTGATTTCCCGCTCAAATATTTAAAGGTACAAACATGAATACATAACACTCCTCCCCTCCCAGAAAACACTTTGCCTCTATTTACATATTTATTTACATGTTATTTTTCGGCGTAGTCACGCAAATAACCTGGGCGTCTCCTAGTTCTTTCTGACCTCGCGGTTCAGTTCTGGGTGGTGTTTTGAGCTGGTCGGAGGGCTGTTTTCTCCTCCCAGCTCTTTCTCTAGCCAACGGGCCCTGGATTATTGCAGACTCTTTTTCTTGGCCATCCGGCCTTGGATTACTTTGTGATTTTCCTGCTGTTTCCCTCGGGAACCTGATGGCGTCGCTGGAACTCTGGGACCTCAGCTAAGTCTTGCGCCTCCCGGGTCATTGTCAGCTGTGGGTTCAAATAAGGATTGGTCACTATCTGTCTCGTTTGGTTCGGTTTGATCAGTTATTCGTTTCCTTATCTGATCTATGTGGCGCCTCCACTCGGTTGTCTTGTAGCTCTACCAAATACGATTTTGGGCGGTTGTCTTTATGATTTGTCCTGCGAGCCAACTAGGGCCGTCCCCATAGTTTCGGGCCCACACCGTCGCCTATGCCCATTTCCTTGTTTTTCTAGTTCCCCTTGTAACCCTCTGGTGTGTAATGGGGATTCAAGCGTCAAGTGGGCACGGGTTTCCGTCCCATCAACAATTCGGCTGGGCTTCTGCCTGTAGCCGTGCTTGGGGTTCTGTGCTGAACGGCCAGAAAGAAATCTATCTTTGTTTGCCAGTCCCCTCGCTTGAGCCTGGACACTGCCTCCTTAGCGCTTCGGACGGAACGCTCTGCAAGGCCATTCGGCGCGGGTGGAAAGGCGCAGAGAGGGCATGTCGGATGCCCTCCTCTGCCAGGTATTCTTCAAACTGGGCTGCCGTGGTGCGGCCCATTGTCGGACACCAGAGTGTCCGGCAACCCGTGAGTTGCGAATAGGTGGCGAGGGCTGCGATTACTGCTTCGGCCGTAGTGGATTTCATGAGTATGATCTCCAACCATTTGGAGAATGCATCCACAACCACTAGGAACGTTTGGCCGTGGAAAGGGCCAGCAAAATCAATGTGGATTCTTGACCAGGGCCCTTGGGGCTTTTCCCATTCCCTGACTGGGGCCGTTGGGGGTAGAGGTCTGGACTCTTGGCAAGCCTGGCATTTCCCTACCCTCTCAGCAATCTCTGCATCCATGAGTGGCCACCACACATAGCTTCTAGCTAACCCCTTCATCCTTACGATCCCTGGGTGACCCTCGTGGAGGAGGTCCAATACCTTTCCCCTTAATTTATCAGGAATTATTACACGATCACCCCATAACAGGCACCCCCCTTGAGCCGAGAGCTCATCCCTTTTTTTAACAAACTCTTTGAACGTTGCCCGGTATGACACCCTCTGTACCCAACCGAGTACAGTCCTTAACACAATGTCGGTATGATGCCGAGCCACTTCCTTAGATGTGACTGGGCCAGAGTCCAAAGAGTCAATAAGTAGGATGGGCGTCCCGGAGTGGGGTCTTGATCGCCCCTGGTAGTGGGCATCGGCTTAGCGTCTGCATGCCCCACTTCTTTTCCTGGTCGATGCTGCAGCTTGTAGAATAAGCGGCTAAGAATATAGTCCATCGGGTCAAGCGTGGCGAAAGTGCCACAGGCGTTGGTGATCGCCAGCCAGTATTCCTAGTAGCGGTCTGTGGTCAGTCACGATTTCAAAATCCGCCCAAAAACATATTCGTGGAATTTTTAACCCCTGACACAATGGCTAGTGCTTCTTTATCTAATTGGCTGTAGTTCCTCTCTGGGAGGACATCGTTCTAGAGTAAAAGCTATAGGGGCTTCTGTGCCGTTTGGAAGTCTATGGCTGAGTACAGCCCCACCCCATAAGGGAGGCATCGCAAACCAGCACTAGGGGTAATGAGTTGTGATATTGGACGAGCAGGCTATCACTTGAGAGCAGGTTCTTTACTGCTTCAAAAGCCCTATTTTCCGACTTTCCCCAAGACCAAACAGTATTTTTTCCTAAGAGCCTATGCTGCGGTTCCATAGCAGTTGCTTTGTTCTTTAAAAAAACCGCGTAAAAATTCACCAACCCCAGGAATGCCTGCAGCTCTGCTTTGTTTTTGGGCGCTGGAGCCTTCCTAATTGCCTTGACCTTGCTCTCAGTAGGGTGAATTCCTTTCTTGTCTATCCGGTAGCCCAAGAATTCGACGGATTCGACCCCTATCTGGCATTTGTTTGCCTTGACTTTTAATCCGGCTGTCCGGAAAATGCCCAAAACCTTTCTTAAACGCTCCCCCAATTCCTCCATGTTTTCCCCTGAAATCAGGACATCATCGAAGTAGGGAACTACCCCTGGGAGCCCCTGCAGGAGTCGTTCCATTAAGTTTTGGAACAGCCCTGGTGCCACACTCACCCCAAATTGCAATCGGGTGCACTTGAAGGCCCCCTGTGCGTTACAATCGTTTGGGCTTGGCTGTCGGGCGTCTGGCAGTTGTTGGTAGGCTTGGGCCAAGTCTAACTTTGCAAAGACTTGCCCTTGCCCCAAAGAGTGCAATAAGTGTTGCACCACGGGAACCGGGTAAGCGCTTTTCTGTAAGGCTTTGTTAAGCGTCGCCTTGTAGTCAGCGCAAATTCTAATTGACCCGTCCGGTTTTATTGGGGTGACGATTGGCGTCTCCCACTTTGCGTGATCGACTGGCACCAAAATCCCCTGATTTATGAGCTTATCAGCTCCTTATCGATTTTTGGTTTTAGGGCAAAGGACTCTCCTCGCCTTAAGCCTAATGGGGGCTACCTGGGGTCTAAGTTGAAGGAAATAGGGGTCCCCTTGTACTTGCCCAGGCAGTCCTTGAAGACACCTTCGAACTCGTTAAAGAGAATGTCTTTCAGGTTACAGTCACTTCTGTAGATACCAGCCACTCCCATGCCCAGGGCACGAAACCAGTCTAGTCCCAACAGACTGGGCAGAGTTCCTTCGACGATCGTGATGGGCAGGGTCTTCTTGTGTGGACCGTACTCGACTCGGACGGAGGTGGTCCCTCGAACAGGGATGCGATTCCCCTGGTAGTCGTGGACTCGTAGCCGTTGTGCTTGCAGGTGGCGCTTGCGGACAGCGACTTGCCAAAGTGTCCCAGGACATGATGGTGATCGCTGATCCCGTGTCTACTTCAAGCCGGCACCGTACTCCCTCTATTTTGGCTTGGTGAAGATCTTCTTCTCCACTTTGGTCGGCGCGGCCTATGACCACAGTTGTTTGGTTGAATCCGCGCCTTTTTGTTTGAGCCAATCGCGGGTCGCCTTGCCGATTCCGCTCTGATTGGCGATTTGAATTTTCGGCGGGAAGGTTGGGCGCTCGACAAACTTGAGCTAGGTGCCCTTTCTTCCCACACCGCCGACATGTCGCGTCCTTAAACTTGCAGCGTTGGCGCTGGTGTTGACCCCGCAGCTTCCGCATTCGTCTCGGTCCCCTTTGTCGCGTTTCTCGGTTCGGCAGACCCTTCCTCATCTTCACCGTCGGATTCGGTCTGAACCTCCTCCTGGTGCACGGGGTTGCCTTGCGCTCGCCTTTGGTGGGAGGCTTTGCAGTGTCTCCGCCGCTTGGGTGGACATTTCATGTGCTCTGGCCGTCCAGGCGTTGGCCAGCGTTAGGTTGCTCTTTGCTAGCAGCCGCCGCAAACGGATGTCTTTGACCCCTCGGATGAGTTGCTCGAGGAGCACCTCGTCGTCTGTATCCGCAGTCCTTGGGCGCTTTCTTAGGCGGCCATGTAGTCACCGATGGATTCGCCCTCCATCTGCCTTCGCTCTCCAATTCAAACCGCCGCACGTATTTGGGCGTTGGTGCAGTGGTTTTTAGTAAAGTCTGTAGAGTTGGCCCGACACCGACTCGGCGTTGGCTCTGCCAGGGCTTCCGCGATATCGATGACCTCCGGACCACAGTGGCTTAAGAAATAAGCCCTTTTCGGTTATCTGGAACTCCTTGCAGTTCGTTGGCTTCTAGAAAGCTTTGAAGCGGGTCATATCGTTCCCCATTTCTCTTTAGCCGGGTCAAACGGTGCGGGCGGAGTGTAACTGGCCATCTCCGCTTTTCTGCCCTGAGTTTGCTGGGTTCGGGTCTATCGTGCTTCAGCTCGGTTCTGGTTCTCCTTAGCCTCGAGATCCCACCTTCGTCGCCAATGTTAAGTTCTGGAAGTAACGAGGCTGGAGACCAGGGTAGTGACAACAGCTCTTTAATATAGGGTGAACCCAGCAACAGGCTGGGGGAAAAACCTCTCCTTTTATACAGTTCTGCTGGAGGCTTCGTCCAATCAGCAACGTGCTGATTTCCCGCTCAAATATTTAAAGGTACAAACATGAATACATAACAACCATGTTACTAACTTAATGATTGCAGTGATTCACTTAACAATTGTGGCAAGAAAGGTGGTAAAATAGGGCAAAATGCATTTAATAACTGTCTCTTTAGCAAGATGATCAATTGCGGTTATAAGTTGACAAGTCCCTATACTTCATCTTTTTTTCTTTCTTGTATTTTTTTTTCTATTTCTTCTTCCTTTGAATTTTAATAACACTATCAGGACTGCTATGTGTTATCATTTCATAAGCGAAGCCAATATCATTTAAAGAAAGCGGCTAGCCCTGGCGTGTTTCTTCAGCTTTTCCAGACATGGAGTTAAGGGATCTTCGGGTTAATTACTTATTTCTGAGCACTGCAATCCATAGCAGGTTTTAAATATGGATTGCCTGTTTCTTTGCTGACATAGCTTATTCTCGTCAATTTGAATGCAAATCATTTTATCAGGGATGCTTTATTATCCACACAAGCTGAAGCAATCGGTGACACATGAAATTAGTTAATTATATCTCCGTGGTCAGTAACATCATTTCTGGAAGGCGTTGAGCACTGTAATGTAACAAAGCCTTGTTTGTATATTTCTGGAACAACCAAATGAATAGTATACTTTGTTTCTCAGATGTGTGGTCAAAACCACCTTAGTTAATCCTGGGTTTTGAGTCAGCAGCATTTTTAAAGCGAGACCAGGCTGGCCACAACTTCCAAGGAATGAGAGAGTAAATTGACATTTGCTGTACCCGTCCCTGTTCTATATCTATCAGCCTCCTCCAACTCTAAGAAAACAGTTCTTTTTTTAAGAAATCTCACATGCTGGAATAAGGTGTATTGCCTCCAATTTGAGATAAAGAAAATTCAGTTTTCTGTATCTTTGTGCTGCCATCTACTGGTCATCTGCGGATCTGGTAGTCTTATAGTAGCTTTTACACCACAGAGGTAACATCAAAAGAGGCATTCTAAGATATTTTCCTGTGGATACTTTCACTTAATTACTTCTAATAATAGGTAGAAAATATTCTTCTTCTTCTTCTTCTTCTTCTTCTTCTTCTTCTTCTTCTTCTTCTTCTTCTTCTTCTTCTTCTTCTTCTTCTTCTTCTTCTTCTTCTTCTTCTTCTTCTTCTTCTTCTTCTTCTTCTTCTTCTTCTTCTTCTTCTTCTTCTTCTTCTTCTTCTTCTTCTTCTTCTTCTTCTTCTTCTTCTTCTTCTTCTTCTTCTTCTTCTTCTTCTTCTTCTTCTTCTTCTTCTTCTTCTTCTTCTTCTTCTTCTTCTTCTTCTTCTTCTTCTTCTTCTTCTTCTTCTTCTTCTTCTTCTTCTTCTTCTTCTTCTTCTTCTTCTTCTTCTTCTTCTTCTTCTTCTTCTTCTTCTTCTTCTTCTTCTTCTTCTTCTTCTTCTTCTTCTTCTTCTTCTTCTTCTTCTTCTTCTTCTTCTTCTTCTTCTTCTTCTTCTTCTTCTTCTTCTTCTTCTTCTTCTTCTTCTTCTTCTTCTTCTTCTTCTTCTTCTTCTTCTTCTTCTTCTTCTTCTTCTTCTTCTTCTTCTTCTTCTTCTTCTTCTTCTTCTTCTTCTTCTTCTTCTTCTTCTTCTTCTTCTTCTTCTTCTTCTTCTTCTTCTTCTTCTTCTTCTTCTTCTTCTTCTTCTTCTTCTTCTTCTTCTTCTTCTTCTTCTTCTTCTTCTTCTTCTTCTTCTTCTTCTTCTTCTTCTTCTTCTTCTTCTTCTTCTTCTTCTTCTTCTTCTTCTTCTTCTTCTTCTTCTTCTTCTTCTTCTTCTTCTTCTTCTTCTTCTTCTTCTTCTTCTTCTTCTTCTTCTTCTTCTTCTTCTTCTTCTTCTTCTTCTTCTTCTTCTTCTTCTTCTTCTTCTTCTTCTTCTTCTTCTTCTTCTTCTTCTTCTTCTTCTTCTTCTTCTTCTTCTTCTTCTTCTTCTTCTTCTTCTTCTTCTTCTTCTTCTTCTTCTTCTTCTTCTTCTTCTTCTTCTTCTTCTTCTTCTTCTTCTTCTTCTTCTTCTTCTTCTTCTTCTTCTTCTTCTTCTTCTTCTTCTTCTTCTTCTTCTTCTTCTTCTTCTTCTTCTTCTTCTTCTTCTTCTTCTTCTTCTTCTTCTTCTTCTTCTTCTTCTTCTTCTTCTTCTTCTTCTTCTTCTTCTTCTTCTTCTTCTTCTTCTTCTTCTTCTTCTTCTTCTTCTTCTTCTTCTTCTTCTTCTTCTTCTTCTTCTTCTTCTTCTTCTTCTTCTTCTTCTTCTTCTTCTTCTTCTTCTTCTTCTTCTTCTTCTTCTTCTTCTTCTTCTTCTTCTTCTTCTTCTTCTTCTTCTTCTTCTTCTTCTTCTTCTTCTTCTTCTTCTTCTTCTTCTTCTTCTTCTTCTTCTTCTTCTTCTTCTTCTTCTTCTTCTTCTTCTTCTTCTTCTTCTTCTTCTTCTTCTTCTTCTTCTTCTTCTTCTTCTTCTTCTTCTTCTTCTTCTTCTTCTTCTTCTTCTTCTTCTTCTTCTTCTTCTTCTTCTTCTTCTTCTTCTTCTTCTTCTTCTTCTTCTTCTTCTTCTTCTTCTTCTTCTTCTTCTTCTTCTTCTTCTTCTTCTTCTTCTTCTTCTTCTTCTTCTTCTTCTTCTTCTTCTTCTTCTTCTTCTTCTTCTTCTTCTTCTTCTTCTTCTTCTTCTTCTTCTTCTTCTTCTTCTTCTTCTTCTTCTTCTTCTTCTTCTTCTTCTTCTTCTTCTTCTTCTTCTTCTTCTTCTTCTTCTTCTTCTTCTTCTTCTTCTTCTTCTTCTTCTTCTTCTTCTTCTTCTTCTTCTTCTTCTTCTTCTTCTTCTTCTTCTTCTTCTTCTTCTTCTTCTTCTTCTTCTTCTTCTTCTTCTTCTTCTTCTTCTTCTTCTTCTTCTTCTTCTTCTTCTTCTTCTTCTTCTTCTTCTTCTTCTTCTTCTTCTTCTTCTTCTTCTTCTTCTTCTTCTTCTTCTTCTTCTTCTTCTTCTTCTTCTTCTTCTTCTTCTTCTTCTTCTTCTTCTTCTTCTTCTTCTTCTTCTTCTTCTTCTTCTTCTTCTTCTTCTTCTTCTTCTTCTTCTTCTTCTTCTTCTTCTTCTTCTTCTTCTTCTTCTTCTTCTTCTTCTTCTTCTTCTTCTTCTTCTTCTTCTTCTTCTTCT
>NC_080539.1:55831452-55841452 GCF_028640845.1 Ahaetulla prasina
TTCTTAATCCAGATCTCAACAGCCTCCAACACCGTGAAGGATTTATTTTGTCACCAGGATTTAGCTGGGTATCATCCTCGTATTGATGATACATGACTGAAAGTGAAATCCACTTACCTTCACTACTGGTTCGGGAACGGGAGCGCGCATGTGCGACACACAGCTTTTCTGTGCATGTGCAGATGGTAAAAAAAACGAAAAAAAACAGGACGTAATGATGTCCTGGCGGGTGGGAGGAGCCTCCCGCCACCGGTGCTATTGATTCAGTGAATCAGATAGAAGCGGTGGGATTTAAATAAATAAATAAATAAATAAATAAATAAATAAATAAATAAATAAATAAATAAATAAATAAATAAATAAATAAATAAATAAATAAATAAATAAATAAATAAATAAATAAATAAATAAATAAATAAATAAATAAATAAATAAATAAATAAATAAATAAATAAATAAATAAATAAATAAATAAATAAATAAATAAATAAATAAATAAATAAATAAATAAATAAATAAATAAATAAATAAATAAATAAATAAATAAATAAATAAATAAATAAATAAATAAATAAATAAATAAATAAATAAATAAATAAATAAATAAATAAATAAATAAATAAATAAATAAATAAATAAATAAATAAATAAATAAATAAATAAATAAATAAATAAATAAATAAATAAATAAATAAATAAATAAATAAATAAATAAATAAATAAATAAATAAATAAATAAATAAATAAATAAATAAATAAATAAATAAATAAATAAATAAATAAATAAATAAATAAATAAATAAATAAATAAATAAATAAATAAATAAATAAATAAATAAATAAATAAATAAATAAATAAATAAATAAATAAATAAATAAATAAATAAATAAATAAATAAATAAATAAATAAATAAATAAATAAATAAATAAATAAATAAATAAATAAATAAATAAATAAATAAATAAATAAATAAATAAATAAATAAATAAATAAATAAATAAATAAATAAATAAATAAATAAATAAATAAATAAATAAATAAATAAATAAATAAATAAATAAATAAATAAATAAATAAATAAATAAATAAATAAATAAATAAATAAATAAATAAATAAATAAATAAATAAATAAATAAATAAATAAATAAATAAATAAATAAATAAATAAATAAATAAATAAATAAATAAATAAATAAATAAATAAATAAATAAATAAATAAATAAATAAATAAATAAATAAATAAATAAATAAATAAATAAATAAATAAATAAATAAATAAATAAATAAATAAATAAATAAATAAATAAATAAATAAATAAATAAATAAATAAATAAATAAATAAATAAATAAATAAATAAATAAATAAATAAATAAATAAATAAATAAATAAATAAATAAATAAATAAATAAATAAATAAATAAATAAATAAATAAATAAATAAATAAATAAATAAATAAATAAATAAATAAATAAATAAATAAATAAATAAATAAATAAATAAATAAATAAATAAATAAATAAATAAATAAATAAATAAATAAATAAATAAATAAATAAATAAATAAATAAATAAATAAATAAATAAATAAATAAATAAATAAATAAATAAATAAATAAATAAATAAATAAATAAATAAATAAATAAATAAATAAATAAATAAATAAATAAATAAATAAATAAATAAATAAATAAATAAATAAATTAGTAAATAAAAATTATAAAATAAATTAAACCCTTTAAAATCCCCACTAATAAACCCTCGATTAAAATTTATCATTAGGCCAGCCTTGCTTGGTGAAAGAAAAAAGTTTTGAGCTCGCGCTTAAAGGTCCGAAGATCAGGGAGAAGACGTAGTCCCACAGGTAGTTCATTCCACAGGGCCGGAGCCCCCACAGAGAACGCTCTTCCCCTGGGGGCCAGCAGCCGACATTGGTTGGCCGACGGCACCCTAAGGAGGCCCTCCCTGTGAGAGCGCACCGGTTGATGGGAGGTTACTGGCGGCAGCAGGCGGTCCCGTAAATATTCCGGTCCCATGCCATGGAGCGCTTTAAAGGTGATGACCAAAACCTTGAATCGTACCTGGAAGACCACCGGCAACCAATGCAGCCTGCGCAGGAGAGGTGTTACATGGGAGGTATGAGACGCTCTCTCAATCCCCCACGCGGCCACATTCTGTACCAGTTGGAGCCTCCTGGTGCTCTTCAAGGGGAGCCCCATGTAGAGAGCATTGCAGTAATCCAGACGGGAAGTAACGAGGGCATGAGTGACTATGCATAACAAGTCCCGATCCAGGAAAGGGCGCAATTGGCGAATCAGGCGAACCTGATAAAAAGCTCCCCTGGTGACGGCCGTCAAATGATCTTCTAAAGACAGCCGTGCATCCAGGAGAACGCCTTAGTTGCACACCGATTCCCTGGGGGCCAACGATTCGCCCCCCACAGTCAGCGATGGAATTAGCTGACTGTGCCGGGACGCTGGTATCCACAGCCACTCCGTCTTGGATGGGTTGAATCGGAGTCTGTTCATCCCCATCCAGACCCGAACGGCCTCAAGGCACCGGGTCATCACATCAATGGCTTCGTTGGGGTGGTTCGGAGTGGAAATGTACAGCTGAGTGTCATCAGCGTACAGTTGACAACTCACCCCGAAACCACAGATGATCTCCCCCAGCGGCTTCATATAGATGTTGAACAGGAGAGGTGAGAGTTGCCTAGCGGTCGACCTCTGCCCCCCTGTCAACACCGTCTGCGAGCAGTCAGAGAGGTAGGAGGAGAACCACCGAAAAACGGTGCCCCCCACTCCCAAACCCTCCAACCGTCGCAGCAAGATACCATGGTCGATAGTATCAAAAGCCGCTGACAGATCCAAAAGGACAAGAACAGAGGAACAGCCCCTGTCCCGTGCCCTCCAGAGATCATCAACCAACGCAACCAAAGCCGTCTCCGTGCTGTACCCAGGCCTGAAGCCAGACTGGCATGGGTCTAGATAGACGGTTTCCTCCAGGTACCGGGGAAGCTGCCATGCCACCACACTATCAACAACCTTCACCACAAAGCGAAGGTTGGAGACAGGACGGTAATTAGCCAAAATAGCCGGGTTCAGGGAAGGCTTCTTAAGGAGGGGCCTCACCACTGCCTCTTTCAAGGTGGCTGGGAAGACTCCCTCCATCAAAGAAGCACTAATAATTCCTTGGAGCCAGCCTCGTGTAACCTCCTGAGTGGCCAGCACCAGCCAGGAGGGACACGGGTCCAATAAACTTGTGGTAGCATTCAACCTCCCCAGTATCCTGTCCTCACAAATCAGGGGCTTTAGCTTCAACCTCTCCAAACTAACTTGGATTTGGAGAAAGGAAGAGAACCACCTAACTAACTCAGACTCAGAAGATATAAAGACAAGATAAAGGTGGGTCATCAACGTGAGGTGATACAACTGGAAGAGTCACAGGCAGGGAAAGCAGCATTTCCTAGCAACCAGGAGAGGCAGCTATTCCTTCCTTCCTTCCTTCCTTCCTTCCTTCCTTCCTTCCTTCCTTCCTTCCTTCCTTCCTTCCTTCCTTCCTTCCTTCCTTCCTTCCTTCCTTCCTTCCTTTCTCCCTTCCTTCCTTCCTTCCTTCCTTCCTTCCTTCCTTCCTTCCTTCCTTCCTTCCTTCCTTCCTCCCTCCCTTCCTTCCTTCCTTCCTTCCTTCCTTCCTTCCTTCCTTCCTTCCTTCCTTCCTTCCTTCCTTCCTTCCTTCCTTCCTTCCTTCCTTCCTTCCTTCCTTCCTTCCTTCCTTCCTTCCTTCCTTCCTTCCTTCCTTCCTTCCTTCCTTCCTTCCTTCCTTCCTTCCTTCCTTCCTTCCTTCCTTCCTTCCTTCCTTCCTTCCTTCCTTCCTTCCTTCCTTCCTTCCTTCCTTCCTTCCTTCCTTCCTTCCTTCCTTCCTTCCTTCCTTCCTTCCTTCCTTCCTTCCTTCCTTCCTTCCTTCCTTCCTTCCTTCCTTCCTTCCTTCCTTCCTTCCTTCCTTCCTTCCTTCCTTCCTTCCTTCCTTCCTTCCTTCCTTCCTTCCTTCCTTCCTTCCTTCCTTCCTTCCTTCCTTCCTTCCTTCCTTCCTTCCTTCCTTCCTTCCTTCCTTCCTTCCTTCCTTCCTTCCTTCCTTCCTTCCTTCCTTCCTTCCTTCCTTCCTTCCTTCCTTCCTTCCTTCCTTCCTTCCTTCCTTCCTTCCTTCCTTCCTTCCTTCCTTCCTTCCTTCCTTCCTTCCTTCCTTCCTTCCTTCCTTCCTTCCTTCCTTCCTTCCTTCCTTCCTTCCTTCCTTCCTTCCTTCCTTCCTTCCTTCCTTCCTTCCTTCCTTCCTTCCTTCCTTCCTTCCTTCCTTCCTTCCTTCCTTCCTTCCTTCCTTCCTTCCTTCCTTCCTTCCTTCCTTCCTTCCTTCCTTCCTTCCTTCCTTCCTTCCTTCCTTCCTTCCTTCCTTCCTTCCTTCCTTCCTTCCTTCCTTCCTTCCTTCCTTCCTTCCTTCCTTCCTTCCTTCCTTCCTTCCTTCCTTCCTTCCTTCCTTCCTTCCTTCCTTCCTTCCTTCCTTCCTTCCTTCCTTCCTTCCTTCCTTCCTTCCTTCCTTCCTTCCTTCCTTCCTTCCTTCCTTCCTTCCTTCCTTCCTTCCTTCCTTCCTTCCTTCCTTCCTTCCTTCCTTCCTTCCTTCCTTCCTTCCTTCCTTCCTTCCTTCCTTCCTTCCTTCCTTCCTTCCTTCCTTCCTTCCTTCCTTCCTTCCTTCCTTCCTTCCTTCCTTCCTTCCTTCCTTCCTTCCTTCCTTCCTTCCTTCCTTCCTTCCTTCCTTCCTTCCTTCCTTCCTTCCTTCCTTCCTTCCTTCCTTCCTTCCTTCCTTCCTTCCTTCCTTCCTTCCTTCCTTCCTTCCTTCCTTCCTTCCTTCCTTCCTTCCTTCCTTCCTTCTCAAGCAGTGGTCCTAGACCTTCACACCACTATTGTTTGACCCTCTAGTACCTTGTTTATGATATGTCTTTAAGTTGGTTGAGTTAAGTTGGTTGGGCTGGGTATTTTAGGCATGAGAAATTACAGTTGTTTGCTCAACCCTTCTTAGTAAAGATATAAGACTTACCTTTAGATCTGGGATTCCCATGAGCTGGGACACAACACATCTTAATACCATGTCCTCACTTCTACTTCCCACAACTAATCCAGGATCCCATAATCAAAATTCAGACTCAAGCATTCTGTTTTAATAAATATTCCATTCAGGACGTTAAATCCAGAGAAAGTTATGCCACCATAACAACGAGGTTGCATGCATTAAGTCTGCATTTTGCTGTCTTATACTTCCCATCCATGTATTTATACAGACTTTACGTAAATAGTAAATATCTACTGTTAAGTTCTGGAAGTAACGAGGCTGGAGACCAGGGTAGTGACAACAGCTCTTTAATATAGGGTGAACCCAGCAACAGGCTGGGGGAAAAACCTCTCCTTTTATACAGTTCTGCTGGAGGCTTCGACCAATCAGCAACGTGCTGATTTCCCGCTCAAATATTTAAAGGTACAAACATGAATACATAACACTCCTCCCCTCCCAGAAAACACTTTGCCTCTATTTACATATTTATTTACATGTTATTTTTCGACGTAGTCACGCAAATAACCTGGGCGTCTCCTAGTTCTTTCTGACCTGCGCGGTTCAGTTCTGGGTGGTGTTTGTTAATCACCATGGGGTTTCCTGGAATGCCTAGGAGGAAAATAGAACATTGTTATGTTATGGAATAATTAATTAAGGAGTTGTGTGCTGTCTGTTCCATACTTTTAATTAAAATATTCTTGAGTAATCAAGAAAAAATGTGTGTATGTCTGTGTAATTCAAGGAGAAATGTTAAAGAATAATGATCTGGAAGAAACAATGATAATTATTAAAGGGCCATTGGAAGAATGATAATTGGTTCTGTGGGATTTTTTTAAAAAATTCAGACTCAAGCATTCTGTTTTAATAAATATTCCATTCAGGACGTTAAATCCAGAGAAAGTTATGCCACCATAACAACGAGGTTGCATGCATTAAGTCTGCATTTTGCTGTCTTATACTTCCCATCCATGTATTTATACAGACTTTACGTAAATAGTAAATATCTACTGTTAAGTTCTGGAAGTAACGAGGCTGGAGACCAGGGTAGTGACAACAGCTCTTTAATATAGGGTGAACCCAGCAACAGGCTGGGGGAAAAACCTCTCCTTTTATACAGTTCTGCTGGAGGCTTCGACCAATCAGCAACGTGCTGATTTCCCGCTCAAATATTTAAAGGTACAAACATGAATACATAACACTCCTCCCCTCCCAGAAAACACTTTGCCTCTATTTACATATTTATTTACATGTTATTTTTCGACGTAGTCACGCAAATAACCTGGGCGTCTCCTAGTTCTTTCTGACCTGCGCGGTTCAGTTCTGGGTGGTGTTTTGAGCTGGTCGGAGGGGCTGTTTTCTCCTCCCAGCTCTTTCTCTGGGCCAACGGGCTCCGGATTATTGGCCGACTCTTTTTCTTGGCCATCCGGCCTTGGATTAATTTTGGAACTTTCCCTGCTGCTTCCCTCGGGGACCTGATGGCGTCGCTGGAACTCTGGGACCTCAGCTAAGTCTTGCGCCTCCCCCGGGTCATTGTCAGCTGTGGATTCAAATTGGTATTGGTCATGATCTGTTTCCTTTGGTTCGGTTTGGTCAGTTATTCGTTTTCTTAACTGATCTATGTGGCGCCTCCACACTCGGTTGTCTGGTAGCTCTACCACGTACGATTTTGGGCCGGTTATCTTTATTATTTGTCCTGCGAACCAACTAGGGCCGTCCCCATAGTTTCGGGCCCACACCCGGTCGCCTATGCTCATTTCCCTTGTCTTTTCTAGTTCCCCCTTGTAACCCTCGGGTGTGTAATGGGGGTTCAAGCGGTCAAGTGGGCACCGGAGTTTCCGTCCCATTAGCAATTCGGCTGGGCTTTTCCCGGTGGCCGTGCTTGGGGTTCTGTGCTGGACGGCTAGGAAAAAGTCTATTTTTGTTTGCCAGTCACCTGGCTTGAGCCTGGACAATGCCTCCTTAGCGCTCCGGACGGAACGCTCTGCAAGGCCATTCGACGCAGGGTGGAAAGGCGCAGAGAGGGCATGTCGGATGCCTTCCTCTGCCAGGTATTCTTCAAACTGGGCTGCCGTGAATTGGGGCCCATTGTCGGACACCAGAGTGTCCGGCAACCCGTGAGTTGCGAATAGGTGGCGCAGAGTTGCGATTACTGCTTCGGCCGTAGTGGATTTCATGATTATGATCTCCAACCATTTAGAAAATGCATCCACAACCACTAGGAATGTTTGGCCGTGGAAAGGGCCAGCAAAGTCAATGTGGATTCTTGACCAGGGCCCTTGGGGCTTTTCCCATTCTCTGACTGGGGCCGTTGGGGGTAGAGGTCTGGACTCTTGGCAAGCTTGGCATTTCCCTACCCTCTCAGCAATCTCTGCGTCCATGAGTGGCCACCATACATAGCTTCTAGCTAACCCTTCATCCTTACGATCCCTGGGTGACCTCGTGGAGGAGGTCCAATACCTTTCCCCTTAGCTTATCAGGAATTATTACACGATCACCCCATAACAGGCACCCCCCTTGAGCCGAGAGCTCATCTCGTTTTTTAACAAATTCTTTGAACCGTTCGCCCGGCGCAGCGGGCCACCCTCTCTGTACCCAACCGAGTACAGTCCTTAACACAATGTCCCGGTATGATGCCCGAGCCACTTCCTTAGATGTGACTGGGCCAGAGTCCAACGAGTCAATAAGTAGGATGGGCGTCCCCGGAGTGGGGTCTTCGGTCGCCCCTGGTAGTGGGCATCGGCTTAACGCGTCTGCATGCCCCACTTCTTTTCCTGGTCGATGCTGCAGCTTGTACGAGTAAGCGGCTAAGAATATAGTCCAACGGGTCAAGCGTGGCGAAAGTGCCACAGGCGTTGGGCGGTCGCCAGCCAGTATCCCTAGTAGCGGTCTGTGGTCAGTCACGATTTCAAAATTCCGCCCAAAGACATACTCGTGGAATTTTTTGACCCCTGACACAATGGCTAGTGCTTCTTTGTCTAATTGGCTGTAGTTCCTCTCTGGGGAGGACATCGTTCTAGAGTAGAACGCTATAGGGGCTTCTGTGCCGTTTGGAAGTCTATGGCTGAGTACAGCCCCCACCCCATAAGGGGAGGCATCGCAAACCAGCACTAGGGGTAATGAGTCGTGATATTGAATGAGCAGGCTATCACTTGAGAGCAGGTTCTTTACTGCTTCAAAAGCCCTATTTTCTGACTTTCCCAAGACCAAACAGTATTTTTCCTAAGAGCCTATGCAGCGGTTCCAAGAACGGTTGCTTTGTTCTTTAAAAGACCGCGTAAAATTAACCAATCCCAGGAATGCCTGCAGCTCTGCTTTGTTTTTGGGCGCTGGAGCCTTCCTAATTGCCTTAACCTTGCTCTCAGTAGGGTGAATTCCTTTCTTGTCTATCCGTAGCCCAAGAAATCGACGGATTCGACCCCTATCTGGCATTTGTTTGTCTTGACTTTTAATCCGCTGTCCGGAAAATGCTCAAGACCTTTCTTAACCGCCTCCCCAATTCCTCCATGTTTTCCCTGAAATTAGGACATCATCAAGTAGGGAACTACCCTGGGAGCCCCTGCAGTAGTCGTTCCATCAGGTTTTGGAACAGCCCTGGTGCCACACTGACCCCAAATTGCAATCGGTGCACTTGAAGGCCCCCTGTGCGCCACAATCGCTTGGGCTTCGCCAGCGGGCGCCTACTGGCAGTTGTTGGTAGGCTTGGGCCAAGTCTAACTTTGCAAAGACTTGCCCTTGCCCCAAAGAGTGCAATAAGTGTTGCACCACGGAACCGGTAAGCGCTTTTCTGTAAGGCTTTGTTAAGCGCCGCCTTGTAGTCAGCGCAAATTCTAATTGACCCGTCCGGTTTTATGGGGTGACGATTGGCGTCTCCCACTTTGCGTGATCGACTGGCACCAAAATCCCTGATTAATGAGCTTATCCAGCTCCTTATCGATTTTTGGTTTTAGGGCAAAGGGACTCTCCTCGCCTTAAGCCTAATGGGGCTACCTGGGGTCTAAGTTGAAGGAAATAGGGGTCCCCTTGTACTTGCCCAGGCAGTCCTTGAAGACATCTTCGAACTCGTTAAAGAGAATGTCTTTCAGGTTATAGTCACTTCGGTAGATGCCAGTCACTCCCATGCCCAGGGCACGAAACCAGTCTAGTCCCAACAGACTGGGCAGAGTTCCTTCGACGATCGTGATGGGCAGGGTCTTTTTATGTGGGCCGTACTCGACTCGGACGGAGGTGGTCCCTCGAACAGGGATGCGATTCCCCTGGTAGTCGTGCACTCGTAGCCGTTGTGCTTGCAGGTGGCGCTTCGCGACGGACGGCAGCGACTTCGCCAAAGTGTCCCAGGACATAATGGTGATCGCTGATCCCGTGTCTACTTCCAGTCGGCACCGTACTCCCTCTATTTTCGGCTTGGTGAAGATCTTCTTCTCCACTTTGGTCGAGGCGCGGCCTATGACCACAGTTGTTTGGTTGGAATCCGCGCCTTTTTTGTTCGAGCCAATCGCGGGCCGCCTTGCCGATTCCGCGCTCTGATTGGCCGATTTGAATTTTCGGCGGGAAGGTTGGGCCGCTCGACAAACTTGAGCTAGGTGCCCTTTCTTCCCACACCGCCGACATGTCGCGTCTTTAAACTTGCAGCGTTGGCGCTGGTGTTGACCCCCGCAGCTTCCGCATTCGTCTCGGTCCCCTTTGTCGCTTTCTCGGTGCGGCAGACCCTTCCTCATCTTCTCTCTCTCTCTCTCTCTCTCTCTCTCTCTCTCTCTCTCTCTCTCTCTCTCTCTCTCTCTCTCTCTCTCTCTCTCTCTCTCTCTCTCTCTCTCTCTCTCTCTCTCTCTCTCTCTCTCTCTCTCTCTCTCTCTCTCTCTCTCTCTCTCTCTCTCTCTCTCTCTCTCTCTCTCTCTCTCTCT
>NC_080539.1:55846452-55851452 GCF_028640845.1 Ahaetulla prasina
ACATTTACATTTACATTTACATTTACATTTACATTTACATTTACATTTACATTTACATTTACATTTACATTTACATTTACATTTACATTTACATTTACATTTACATTTACATTTACATTTACATTTACATTTACATTTACATTTACATTTACATTTACATTTACATTTACATTTACATTTACATTTACATTTACATTTACATTTACATTTACATTTACATTTACATTTACATTTACATTTACATTTACATTTACATTTACATTTACATTTACATTTACATTTACATTTACATTTACATTTACATTTACATTTACATTTACATTTACATTTACATTTACATTTACATTTACATTTACATTTACATTTACATTTACATTTACATTTACATTTACATTTACATTTACATTTACATTTACATTTACATTTACATTTACATTTACATTTACATTTACATTTACATTTACATTTACATTTACATTTACATTTACATTTACATTTACATTTACATTTACATTTACATTTACATTTACATTTACATTTACATTTACATTTACATTTACATTTACATTTACATTTACATTTACATTTACATTTACATTTACATTTACATTTACATTTACATTTACATTTACATTTATTCCTCACCTTAGAGATTCTAGGTAACTAACAGATGAAATAAAACAATAAACTCAAATTTATATTGATAATGATCACCAAGATAAAACTAGTGGAAACTAATCAAGGAGAGAAGCAACTTAGAACTAAGGAGAAATTTCCTGACAGTTAGAACAATCAATAAGTGGAACAGCTTGCCTGCAGAAGTTGTGAATGCTCCAACACTGGAAATTTTTAAGAAAATGTTGGATAACCATTTGTCTGAAGTGGTGTAGGGTTTCCTGCCTGGGCAGGGGGTTGGACTAGAAGACCTCCAAGGTCCCTTCCAACTCTGTTATTATGAAATTATGAAATTGTGAACATCGCATGGACTGCAGTTAATCTCCTACCCCCCAATATCTGGGAATAGTTTCAGGCTTTTTTGAAAGCTAGAAGGATTGGAGCCAATTTAACCTCAGAGAGTATGCTATTCCAAAGTAAGATTGCTTTGGCTATAATTGTTTCAGGCTAGAAGTTAATAGTTTACAAGATCTTGGTATTCATTTCCAGTGTCTGTGCTTATGCGATTCAATTATTCTCCTCAACTGACTGCAAAGAGGGAGTTAGGTTTCTGTTTGGAAAACATTAAAGCTTTATATGATTTGAATGAAAGTTGTTTTCCAGGCATATGCACAAGTTTCTTAAGTGTGTTCTGTTTGTTAATTTTTCTTTTTTCATGAAGCATATGGAATACGATCAGATACTCTTGCTTGTTGTAATTCATGTTTCTAATCATAAATTATGTCTGTAATATAGACTCTGTAAAGTTCACACTGAAGATCTTTGTTTCCAATACTATTTCCACATCTGCGACATATTATCACAATTTTCAAGCTGTGTAATTGTTTCATATAAATCAATCACCAAGATTTTTAATTCTGTCATTTTTAGATCTAATCTCTGTTTCAGCTTCAAAAGCTTCTGTTTCACATCATACACAACAGTTTTTACCTGTATAGACCTCTGGGAAAGAAATGGGGAAATGAAAACAGTTTTGCAAATAGACTGCCGTTTCCGAATTCCTCTTAGTATTATTCAACAACTGCAAACCAAATGACTGATACAGCTTTTTAAAGAGGCAATATAATGAAAAATTATCAAGTAGGACAGAGCCCGCCACAAGACTCTTGGTCCACTATTTCCCACATAGAACTAGTAATTGTTGCATTGTTGTATTCTTAAGGATGTAAATATGCATTTGAACCAGGAGTGAAATGCTCCCTGTTCGGACCGCATTGACCAATCTGGTAGTGATGGTGGCGGGTGGTTTGGAGAACCGTTAGCAAAAATCCCTGCCTTCCCCCCACCCCGCCCATGCCCACTGATCGCCCAGTTGCCCGGTTGCCACTTCTTCTAAAAAATTCTTTTAAAAATAATTTAAAAAAAGATTGCGCGCCACAGCTGATCACACACACCCATGCGCTGTTCTACTTACCACATGCCTCCTATTGGTGTGCACTATGCGCGCATGCACACACACCTTGCGTTTGGTGCGTGGTGCGCACTGCGCATGCGGACAAGCAGCGTGCATGTGCAGCCAGTGAACCGGTAGTTAACCGGTTCAAATTTCACCACTGATTCGAACAGAACAATGTTATTCTTTACTCTTGGCATTAATTTTCACAGGAGGAGGAGGAGGAGGAGAGGAGAAAGAGGAGGAAGAGGAGGAAGAGGAGAGGAGGAGGAGGAGGAGGAGGTGGAGGAGGAGGAGAAAGAGAAGAAAAGAAGGAGGAGGAAGAGGAGGAGGAGGAGGAGGAGGAGGAGGAGGAGGAGGAGGAGGAGGAGGAGGAGGAGGAGGAGGAGGAGGAGGAGGAGGAGGAGGAGGAGGAGGAGGAGGAGGAGGAGGAGGAGGAGGAGGAGGAGGAGGAGGAGGAGGAGGAGGAGGAGGAGGAGGAGGAGGAGGAGGAGGAGGAGGAGGAGGAGGAGGAGGAGGAGGAGGAGGAGGAGGAGGAGGAGGAGGAGGAGGAGGAGGAGGAGGAGGAGGAGGAGGAGGAGGAGGAGGAGGAGGAGGAGGAGGAGGAGGAGGAGGAGGAGGAGGAGGAGGAGGAGGAGGAGGAGGAGGAGGAGGAGGAGGAGGAGGAGGAGGAGGAGGAGGAGGAGGAGGAGGAGGAGGAGGAGGAGGAGGAGGAGGAGGAGGAGGAGGAGGAGGAGGAGGAGGAGGAGGAGGAGGAGGAGGAGGAGGAGGAGGAGGAGGAGGAGGAGGAGGAGGAGGAGGAGGAGGAGGAGGAGGAGGAGGAGGAGGAGGAGGAGGAGGAGGAGGAGGAGGAGGAGGAGGAGGAGGAGGAGGAGGAGGAGGAGGAGGAGGAGGAGGAGGAGGAGGAGGAGGAGGAGGAGGAGGAGGAGGAGGAGGAGGAGGAGGAGGAGGAGGAGGAGGAGGAGGAGGAGGAGGAGGAGGAGGAGGAGGAGGAGGAGGAGGAGGAGGAGGAGGAGGAGGAGGAGGAGGAGGAGGAGGAGGAGGAGGAGGAGGAGGAGGAGGAGGAGGAGGAGGAGGAGGAGGAGGAGGAGGAGGAGGAGGAGGAGGAGGAGGAGGAGGAGGAGGAGGAGGAGGAGGAGGAGGAGGAGGAGGAGGAGGAGGAGGAGGAGGAGGAGGAGGAGGAGGAGGAGGAGGAGGAGGAGGAGGAGGAGGAGGAGGAGGAGGAGGAGGAGGAGGAGGAGGAGGAGGAGGAGGAGGAGGAGGAGGAGGAGGAGGAGGAGGAGGAGGAGGAGGAGGAGGAGGAGGAGGAGGAGGAGGAGGAGGAGGAGGAGGAGGAGGAGGAGGAGGAGGAGGAGGAGGAGGAGGAGGAGGAGGAGGAGGAGGAGGAGGAGGAGGAGGAGGAGGAGGAGGAGGAGGAGGAGGAGGAGGAGGAGGAGGAGGAGGAGGAGGAGGAGGAGGAGGAGGAGGAGGAGGAGGAGGAGGAGGAGGAGGAGGAGGAGGAGGAGGAGGAGGAGGAGGAGGAGGAGGAGGAGGAGGAGGAGGAGGAGGAGGAGGAGGAGGAGGAGGAGGAGGAGGAGGAGGAGGAGGAGGAGGAGGAGGAGGAGGAGGAGGAGGAGGAGGAGGAGGAGGAGGAGGAGGAGGAGGAGGAGGAGGAGGAGGAGGAGGAGGAGGAGGAGGAGGAGGAGGAGGAGGAGGAGGAGGAGGAGGAGGAGGAGGAGGAGGAGGAGGAGGAGGAGGAGGAGGAGGAGGAGGAGGAGGAGGAGGAGGAGGAGGAGGAGGAGGAGGAGGAGGAGGAGGAGGAGGAGGAGGAGGAGGAGGAGGAGGAGGAGGAGGAGGAGGAGGAGGAGGAGGAGGAGGAGGAGGAGGAGGAGGAGGAGGAGGAGGAGGAGGAGGAGGAGGAGGAGGAGGAGGAGGAGGAGGAGGAGGAGGAGGAGGAGGAGGAGGAGGAGGAGGAGGAGGAGGAGGAGGAGGAGGAGGAGGAGGAGGAGGAGGAGGAGGAGGAGGAGGAGGAGGAGGAGGAGGAGGAGGAGGAGGAGGAGGAGGAGGAGGAGGAGGAGGAGGAGGAGGAGGAGGAGGAGGAGGAGGAGGAGGAGGAGGAGGAGGAGGAGGAGGAGGAGGAGGAGGAGGAGGAGGAGGAGGAGGAGGAGGAGGAGGAGGAGGAGGAGGAGGAGGAGGAGGAGGTTCAGACCGAATCCGGCGGTGAAGATGAGGATCCTCCTCCTCCTCCTCCTCCTCCTCCTCCTCCTCCTCCTCCTCCTCCTCCTCCTCCTCCTCCTCCTCCTCCTCCTCCTCCTCCTCCTCCTCCTCCTCCTCCTCCTCCTCCTCCTCCTCCTCCTCCTCCTCCTCCTCCTCCTCCTCCTCCTCCTCCTCCTCCTCCTCCTCCTCCTCCTCCTCCTCCTCCTCCTCCTCCTCCTCCTCCTCCTCCTCCTCCTCCTCCTCCTCCTCCTCCTCCTCCTCCTCCTCCTCCTCCTCCTCCTCCTCCTCCTCCTCCTCCTCCTCCTCCTCCTCCTCCTCCTCCTCCTCCTCCTCCTCCTCCTCCTCCTCCTCCTCCTCCTCCTCCTCCTCCTCCTCCTCCTCCTCCTCCTCCTCCTCCTCCTCCTCCTCCTCCTCCTCCTCCTCCTCCTCCTCCTCCTCCTCCTCCTCCTCCTCCTCCTCCTCCTCCTCCTCCTCCTCCTCCTCCTCCTCCTCCTCCTCCTCCTCCTCCTCCTCCTCCTCCTCCTCCTCCTCCTCCTCCTCCTCCTCCTCCTCCTCCTCCTCCTCCTCCTCCTCCTCCTCCTCCTCCTCCTCCTCCTCCTCCTCCTCCTCCTCCTCCTCCTCCTCCTCCTCCTCCTCCTCCTCCTCCTCCTCCTCCTCCTCCTCCTCCTCCTCCTCCTCCTCCTCCTCCTCCTCCTCCTCCTCCTCCTCCTCCTCCTCCTCCTCCTCCTCCTCCTCC
>NC_080539.1:55856452-55858952 GCF_028640845.1 Ahaetulla prasina
AAATAAATAAATAAATAAATAAATAAATAAATAAATAAATAAATAAATAAATAAATAAATAAATAAATAAATAAATAAATAAATAAATAAATAAATAAATAAATAAATAAATAAATAAATAAATAAATAAATAAATAAATAAATAAATAAATAAATAAATAAATAAATAAATAAATAAATAAATAAATAAATAAATAAATAAATAAATAAATAAATAAATAAATAAATAAATAAATAAATAAATAAATAAATAAATAAATAAATAAATAAATAAATAAATAAATAAATAAATAAATAAATAAATAAATAAATAAATAAATAAATAAATAAATAAATAAATAAATAAATAAATAAATAAATAAATAAATAAATAAATAAATAAATAAATAAATAAATAAATAAATAAATAAATAAATAAATAAATAAATAAATAAATAAATAAATAAATAAATAAATAAATAAATAAATAAATAAATAAATAAATAAATAAATAAATAAATAAATAAATAAATAAATAAATAAATAAATAAATAAATAAATAAATAAATAAATAAATAAATAAATAAATAAATAAATAAATAAATAAATAAATAAATAAATAAATAAATAAATAAATAAATAAATAAATAAATAAATAAATAAATAAATAAATAAATAAATAAATAAATAAATAAATAAATAAATAAATAAATAAATAAATAAATAAATAAATAAATAAATAAATAAATAAATAAATAAATAAATAAATAAATAAATAAATAAATAAATAAATAAATAAATAAATAAATAAATAAATAAATAAATAAATAAATAAATAAATAAATAAATAAATAAATAAATAAATAAATAAATAAATAAATAAATAAATAAATAAATAAATAAATAAATAAATAAATAAATAAATAAATAAATAAATAAATAAATAAATAAATAAATAAATAAATAAATAAATAAATAAATAAATAAATAAATAAATAAATAAATAAATAAATAAATAAATAAATAAATAAATAAATAAATAAATAAATAAATAAATAAATAAATAAATAAATAAATAAATAAATAAATAAATAAATAAATAAATAAATAAATAAATAAATAAATAAATAAATAAATAAATAAATAAATAAATAAATAAATAAATAAATAAATAAATAAATAAATAAATAAATAAATAAATAAATAAATAAATAAATAAATAAATAAATAAATAAATAAATAAATAAATAAATAAATAAATAAATAAATAAATAAATAAATAAATAAATAAATAAATAAATAAATAAATAAATAAATAAATAAATAAATAAATAAATAAATAAATAAATAAATAAATAAATAAATAAATAAATAAATAAATAAATAAATAAATAAATAAATAAATAAATAAATAAATAAATAAATAAATAAATAAATAAATAAATAAATAAATAAATAAATAAATAAATAAATAAATAAATAAATAAATAAATAAATAAATAAATAAATAAATAAATAAATAAATAAATAAATAAATAAATAAATAAATAAATAAATAAATAAATAAATAAATAAATAAATAAATAAATAAATAAATAAATAAATAAATAAATAAATAAATAAATAAATAAATAAATAAATAAATAAATAAATAAATAAATAAATAAATAAATAAATAAATAAATAAATAAATAAATAAATAAATAAATAAATAAATAAATAAATAAATAAATAAATAAATAAATAAATAAATAAATAAATAAATAAATAAATAAATAAATAAATAAATAAATAAATAAATAAATAAATAAATAAATAAATAAATAAATAAATAAATAAATAAATAAATAAATAAATAAATAAATAAATAAATAAATAAATAAATAAATAAATAAATAAATAAATAAATAAATAAATAAATAAATAAATAAATAAATAAATAAATAAATAAATAAATAAATAAATAAATAAATAAATAAATATAAATTATTATTATTATTATTATTATTATTATTATTATTATTATTATTATTATTATTATTATTATTATTATTATTATTATTATTATTATTATTATTATTATTGTTGTTATTATTATTATTATTATTGTTATTGTTGTTATTATTATTATTATTATTATTATTATTATTATTATTATTATTATTATTATTATTATTATTATTATTATTATTATTATTATTATTATTATTATTATTATTATTATTATTATTATTATTATTATTATTATTATTATTATTATTATTATTATTATTATTATTATTATTATTATTATTATTATTATTATTATTATTATTATTATTATTATTATTATTATTATTATTATTATTATTATTATTATTATTATTATTATTATTATTATTATTATTATTATTATTATTATTATTATTATTATTATTATTATTATTATTATTATTATTATTATTATTATTATTATTATTATTATTATTATTATTATTATTATTATTATTATTATTATTATTATTATTATTATTATTATTAT
>NC_080539.1:55866452-55868952 GCF_028640845.1 Ahaetulla prasina
GGAGGAGGAGGAGGACTGAGAAGCTATCAAGGTTCCTTTGCCTTGAAAGGTTTGAAGACCAGGAACCATCAGGCCTGATAAGGCCAGAATTCTTGCATGTTAGCAAACAGATCTTGCACAAGCTTTACTGAAGCTTTACTCCCCTCCTTTCCCATTACCGATTCACACAGAGATAAAAGGAAAGAAAGGAAGGTCTAGTTTTACTATGGGTTCAAATGCAGTATGTTGAAGGGTAGTGAGAAATAAGGTGGCCTAGTTTTGAACCCAGACCATCAGGTAAGCTCACAAAATTCAAAAAGGTACTTTGAACTAATGCTGAATCCTCCTAGGCGTCCTAATTACTCTAATTGAAAATTATTAGGGTTGAACTTGGTGTTTCTTCTATAAATCGCTGTGCTTAGCATCTTTTATTGAGTAGACATAGGATTGCAACATATTGAAGCAGGACAATGTCCTTTTGGGAGGACAAGCAACTTTCAGGTATAAGAAAGGATACCTCCTAATTAATTTCAGAAGCATTGTACTTCAGCTATTAGAAGTTTGACAGTCATAGATTGATATCTAAAGGTTCAAGAATCTGCTAGTTGCTTGACCCATTCTAGCCATATGCCTTAAAACAAACACAGCTGCCAGTTTGGGAAACCCAACCAGGAAGTGCAGCTGCCAGAAAATCATATGAGCTTGGGTGTAAGGAGGTTTCTAAAATACTTGAAACCACAGATTCCATTAACCACAGAAACAGAAACTATCTGTATCACTTGGGTTATTTTGTCTCATGTGGCATCTAGTTCTTTCTTTCTTTCTTTCTTTCTTTCTTTCTTTCTTTCTTTCTTTCTTTCTTTCTTTCTTTCTTTCTTTCTTTCTTTCTTTCTTTCTTTCTTTCTTTCTTTCTTTCTTTCTTTCTTTCTTTCTTTCTTTCTTTCTTTCTTTCTTTCTTTCTTTCTTTCTTTCTTTCTTTCTTTCTTTCTTTCTTTCTTTCTTTCTTTCTTTCTTTCTTTCTTTCTTTCTTTCTTTCTTTCTTTCTTTCTTTCTTTCTTTCTTTCTTTCTTTCTTTCTTTCTTTCTTTCTTTCTTTCTTTCTTTCTTTCTTTCTTTCTTTCTTTCTTTCTTTCTTTCTTTCTTTCTTTCTTTCTTTCTTTCTTTCTTTCTTTCTTTCTTTCTTTCTTTCTTTCTTTCTTTCTTTCTTTCTTTCTTTCTTTCTTTCTTTCTTTCTTTCTTTCTTTCTTTCTTTCTTTCTTTCTTTCTTTCTTTCTTTCTTTCTTTCTTTCTTTCTTTCTTTCTTTCTTTCTTTCTTTCTTTCTTTCTTTCTTTCTTTCTTTCTTTCTTTCTTTCTTTCTTTCTTTCTTTCTTTCTTTCTTTCTTTCTTTCTTTCTTTCTTTCTTTCTTTCTTTCTTTCTTTCTTTCTTTCTTTCTTTCTTTCTTTCTTTCTTTCTTTCTTTCTTTCTTTCTTTCTTTCTTTCTTTCTTTCTTTCTTTCTTTCTTTCTTTCTTTCTTTCTTTCTTTCTTTCTTTCTTTCTTTCTTTCTTTCTTTCTTTCTTTCTTTCTTTCTTTCTTTCTTTCTTTCTTTCTTTCTTTCTTTCTTTCTTTCTTTCTTTCTTTCTTTCTTTCTTTCTTTCTTTCTTTCTTTCTTTCTTTCTTTCTTTCTTTCTTTCTTTCTTTCTTTCTTTCTTTCTTTCTTTCTTTCTTTCTTTCTTTCTTTCTTTCTTTCTTTCTTTCTTTCTTTCTTTCTTTCTTTCTTTCTTTCTTTCTTTCTTTCTTTCTTTCTTTCTTTCTTTCTTTCTTTCTTTCTTTCTTTCTTTCTTTCTTTCTTTCTTTCTTTCTTTCTTTCTTTCTTTCTTTCTTTCTTTCTTTCTTTCTTTCTTTCTTTCTTTCTTTCTTTCTTTCTTTCTTTCTTTCTTTCTTTCTTTCTTTCTTTCTTTCTTTCTTTCTTTCTTTCTTTCTTTCTTTCTTTCTTTCTTTCTTTCTTTCTTTCTTTCTTTCTTTCTTTCTTTCTTTCTTTCTTTCTTTCTTTCTTTCTTTCTTTCTTTCTTTCTTTCTTTCTTTCTTTCTTTCTTTCTTTCTTTCTTTCTTTCTTTCTTTCTTTCTTTCTTTCTTTCTTTCTTTCTTTCTTTCTTTCTTTCTTTCTTTCTTTCTTTCTTTCTTTCTTTCTTTCTTTCTTTCTTTCTTTCTTTCTTTCTTTCTTTCTTTCTTTCTTTCTTTCTTTCTTTCTTTCTTTCTTTCTTTCTTTCTTTCTTTCTTTCTTTCTTTCTTTCTTTCTTTCTTTCTTTCTTTCTTTCTTTC
This sequence comes from Ahaetulla prasina, assembly GCF_028640845.1. Taxonomy (NCBI): domain Eukaryota; kingdom Metazoa; phylum Chordata; class Lepidosauria; order Squamata; family Colubridae; genus Ahaetulla; species Ahaetulla prasina. Next base: position 55,868,732 of record NC_080539.1, read on the forward strand.
TTTCTTTCTTTCTTTCTTTCTTTCTTTCTTTCTTTCTTTCTTTCTTTCTTTCTTTCTTTCTTTCTTTCTTTCTTTCTTTCTTTCTTTCTTTCTTTCTTTCTTTCTTTCTTTCTTTCTTTCTTTCTTTCTTTCTTTCTTTCTTTCTTTCTTTCTTTCTTTCTTTCTTTCTTTCTTTCTTTCTTTCTTTCTTTCTTTCTTTCTTTCTTTCTTTCTTTCTTTCT